>NW_007732360.1:130895-134902 GCF_000696425.1 Galeopterus variegatus | reverse complement strand
TGAAAGTCGGATTACTTGTGCTTCAAAAGAACTGGGGTTGGGCCGGCCCTGTGGCTCACTCGGGAGAGTGCGGTGCTGGGAATGCAGCGGCGCTCCCGCTGCGGATTCGGATCCTATATAGGGATGGCCGGTGAGCTCACTGGCTGAGCGCGGTGTGGGTAACACCAAGCCAAGGGTTACGATCCCCTTACCAGTCACAAAAAAAGGCCAAAAAAAAAGAACTGGGGTTTGTAAAGGACTAAAGGAGAAATGACTTAAATGTGACATTGAGGTGGGGGTGGTGGTTAAGGAGGACACTCACAGGAGAGTGCGGCGCTGGGAATGCAGCAGCGCTCCCGCTGCGGGTTCAGATCCTATATAGGGATGGCCGGTGAGCTCACTGGCTGAGCGCGGTGTGGGTAACACCAAGCCAAGGGTTACGATCCCCTTACCAGTCACAAAAAAAGGCCAAAAAAAAAGAACTGGGGTTTGTAAAGGACTAAAGGAGAAATGACTTAAATGTGACATTGAGGTGGGGGTGGTGGTTAAGGAGGACACTCACCCCTCTTGGGCCCTGGGGTACATAGGATGGGGGAGAAAAACAGCTTTCCACACCTCAGGGATCAGTCAGGTTTCAGTTAGAATTCAACAGTGATGAGAAAATTCAGAGAAGTTGGAGATGAAGCAGATTTTGCAGTTGGCAGGGTGGAAGGTGGGTTGGGATGGTAAATGGGATTTTGAGTGAGGAATATAAAGTGAGGTCGAGGGACAGCATTGGTTCAAGTGTAAATTACCTGGGGGGCTTGGTGATTACACTCAATGATTCATCGATAGCAACAACACTCAAAAAGATATTTAATTAAAAAAATATCTGTGCACTTGAACAAAACCTCTGTGTCTCAGTTTTTAAAAATTGGCCCTTGGACGAGTAGGGCCTAGGGATGGGGGTCCTGAGCTGTTCTGGTGCCTCTTTTGTGATCTCAAATCTTCCCCTGGTGTCACCGTGATCATGCCCACGGATAGTAAAGGGCAGACATGGAAGCAAATCCAGTTCTGCCCGTGCTCAGCACTGTGCTGCCCCTTAGGGCCGGTGGCAGAAGCTGCAGCTGCTGCTCCATCAGCAGCCGTCTTGACATTCATGGCAGGGGCAGTAGCTGCTTCCCTGGCTTCATGAATGTGTGCTCAAACAGCCAAACGAGACCCCTGACAGTAAGAAGAGGAAGACAGGAAAGGCGAGAAGAGAAGCACACTTACACATGGCGTATGGCATCCTCAAAGAGAACCAGGTCCATCACTGGGTTGACTTCGTTGTGGTTCTCCAAGGCTTCCACCAGGGTCTGGGTCAAAAGTTCCCATGATTGTACAGGCATGTACTTGGGCTCACCTATGCCATTTGCAAAGTGGCAGTACATGTTCAGGCTTCGGGTCTGCTCCAAGGTCTCTTCAATATTCTGTTGACGAGATATAGGAACAAGGACCCCTTTACTGACTCCCAATTCTAGTTCTACACAAAGTGGAGACACATGATTAGCTTTTTCCCTCTGTACTCTCCCTGAAAATGAAGTATTGGTGCTACTTCCAAAGCGCCCTCCCTTTTGTGAAGCCCTTATAAAGTGGAGGTTTAACCTTCATTGACCAGCTCCATGCAGTCACTGAGGATGTTTGTTACTCCTTGTGGGCTGAGGATGGGAATTGGAAGGTGGGAGGTGGCCTCGTTGCAAGCACTGTCAGGGTCCATCTATGAGCACAGGAGTGGATGGGGACACATGGGTAGATTTCCCTAAGAAGGGGCTCTTCCACCAGTATTGGATGAAAGGGGTCAGGGCCCAATGGCCTCACTTTTCCCACATCCATTCCAACAGATCTTGCTCCCAATCCTCAGCAGTGTCATAAAACATCCTTTCCTGTTCTCCATGAGATTGCACACAATTGTGAGATTGCTGGGGGTTTCCAGCCCCAAAGTAATAGGTTCAGTTCAGAGGACATGGTTTCTGAAGACTGTGCTACTAGCCATCCTTAGGTGACTAGTTCATTTATGGGGACATTGGTAATCTTAAAGCATTTACAGTAAAATTTCCTATTTATAAAACTTTCATAAAAATTTGGGTTTAATGTGTGTCAAAATCTCACTCACAGGACAAATGCTACCATGCTTAATAGATATGTAGTATAACTCAATTAATTTAAAGGATATGGACTCTATATGTGTTCACAACCTATTTATGCTCTAAGTATTGAAGAGGCAACTAATTTTCATGCTAGAGGAGACAAAGATGTACTACTTACTTGTCAACATCCAAATACCTGAGCCCTGAGGTAGTGAAAAAAGGTTGCAGAGGAGGTAAGCCCAAGAAAGAATAGGCTTTCTAAGACACAAGTAGGAAGTTACACCAGCACAAGCAGTTGTCCCCACCTGCCATTCTTTTCTCCTGAAGTTCAGACTGGATGACCTACCTGAGAAAGAGGTAACCAGTATTCTGTTCACCAGCAGGGACATTGCCCAGGGTGTAAATCACAGGAGGATTAGCTTTACAAGCCCATGGGACAAGATTCACCAAATCTAATGTAGGGGAAGTAAAGATGATGATAACTTTTATAGAGAAATCAGGACTACTGTCTGGGTATAAGAAGAAAGAACTGGAAAGAGTTAAATATCAAATAGTTATTATATTTTGAAGGTGGTTTCGGGCCACAGAAAACCCGTAAACTATTCTGGCTTTGCCAGGTAGTAACAATAACTGCTCAGACATTTGGATCATGCAGTGCAGGAGGGTTTTTCTTGCTACTTTAGGAAAACACATGGGAAAGTGATGTGGGGATGTATTCACCTGGTTTGAGAATGGACTAACAAAGTGGGAATCAGTTCTGATGGCAGTCAATTTACACTAATGATGTAGCAGAGGAGATACTTAAGTGCAGTTTTGAAAAGGCCTGCAAAGATGCTTTGATGAACAAAACGAGTCTCTGATTTTATGATCAGAGCCATGCTGTGTAGAAGGGAGTGAGAAAACCAATGAACACAATGAACCAAAGATTCCTCAATAGTGACACTGTCTCACATAGGGCCAGGAATCAGAGAACTTTAAGTTTTTAATGATGGAAACAGGATTGTATTGTTTCTTTGGTAGAAATTTGGCAATTTTTTCTTGATACCAGTACCAAGATTTTGTGCATTCAAGGGTTCTTCAGGCTGGCATTTCAAATATTGGGGAAGGATAAGAGCAGTATTAATCATATTGTGGTCTATGATCAAAAGAATGTGCCCTCAGTACACAGATGCACATAAGGACCTGCCTTTCAAAGACTGAGTGTTGACTGTAATGTGCTAGCTCAGACAAACTTATGAAGACAGTCAAGGCTCTTTTGCAGAGTTAACAATGAATACAAAAGTTATCTAACTCTACAGTGCTCAGAGAGGGGCATTTAAATTCTAAACATCAGGCCCCATACAAATGATGAGAGAAGTAGAAGAATTTAGGATGCTTGGCCTAGTAAAAAGCAGACTAAAATAAGTTACTTAGAATGCTGTCCAAACATTCAAAAAGCTATCATAGAGGTTGGGATGAACTATAAATATCTTCAGAGGATAATAGTATCTCATCAGGAAATAATATGGAGCTAAACCAAACAAGGTGAGTACAGGGACAACATAGTACACTTAAGTACAAGATTTGATTGTTTCTAAGTTCAAGAGAGGACAGACAAGCAGTATGTGTGGAAAACATAGGGCTCTGGTCAGTAGGGTAACCCATAGGGCTCAGGGTTCATCGTAGGGTAATCTTGACACTAAGAAATGTAATACAACCCCAGGCTGTGTCAATACATCAGTGCTTGCTAAGGCATATCCTGTAGACATTCATTCTGTAAATTATTAATAAATTTTATGAAGGAAAAAGAGTTTTAGGGTCCAATGCATTTGGGAAATGATATGTGAATTAGGGTTATTCAAACTTTTAGGGCTTTAATGAGAAGGCTCCCAACAAAGAAAAGACCAGGACCAGATGGATTCACAGCAGAATTTTACCAAA
>NW_007732360.1:129575-129895 GCF_000696425.1 Galeopterus variegatus | reverse complement strand
CACCAAGCCTATACACTGGGGAAGAGATTGCCTCTTTAGCAAATGGTTCTGGGAGAACTGGATATCAATATACAGGAGAATGAAACTAGACCCATACCTTTCACCATACACTAAAGTCAACTCAAAATGGATTTAAGAATTAAATATACACCCTGAAACAACAAAACTTCTTAAAGAAAACATAAGAGAAACACTCCAGGAAATAGGACTGGACACAGACTTCATAAATACGACCCCCAAAGCATGGGCAACGAAAGGAAAATAAACAAATGGGATTATATCAAACTAAGGAGCTTCTGCACAGCAAAAGAAACAATTAA
>NW_007732360.1:125609-127773 GCF_000696425.1 Galeopterus variegatus | reverse complement strand
TTGGGTGGGAGGGAGGAGAGGGAGGAGGGAGGGAGGTTTCGGTGATGGGCCACAATAATCACCCACATTGTATATAGGCAAAATAAAATTAAATTAAAAATAAATAAATAAATGCACGTTAAATCTCTGACTTTCCAAGGGAGGGATATAATATAAAGCACTTTCTCAATTCATTTTATCATGGACACCTTCTTTCCAAAGAGTATCTTGTAGTACAACTGTTCAGCAGGATACATTTTGGGAAACACAGAAACAGAACCATAGTATAATAAGAAAAGGGAAATTAGGATCTTGCTTTTGGTCAGACCTCAATGGGTGTGTGATGAAAGTCTGCACCACAATTTCAGAAGAGAGAACTGATAGGCGAGCAGTCAAGATGATACCAAATTTCTTTGGGTTTGAAACCAACCCGTGTCAGGCTATTTGGCCTGGAAAAGAGAAGACTCAGGAAGGACAGGATAAACAGTTGCAATATAGTTGAAAGTTTGTCATGTAGACCTAGAATTAGTGGACAGGGAAATAAATTTAAAATCATTCTTAGAATAAATTTCTGGTCTTTAAAATTGTTCTAAATGTTCCAAATTTCCAGTCATTAGCACTTCCAAATGGCTGCCTTGGGAAAGATGAGATAGTGCATTCCCAAGGGTGCTGGAATGTCACCTGGGAAATGCTGCTAAAGGGACGCAGTGCTATATGAGGATTTGGATTGGCTGATCTCTCTGGAACTTCTCAACTGAAATTCTATGACTGAATTGTTTCTCTTCTTTCCCCTTATTTTTTCACCTGGGCAAAATGATAGGATTTCTTTCCTTACTTGATCTCTGACTTTTCCCAATTAATGGCCTAGATTTTATCAGTTGCATAATTGGTCATTATTTTAATTTTTGTTTTATTTTTCAAATGTAAAAAAATCCACAGGGCAATACTTACATCGAAAATTTTCTTGAGTACTTCTGTCTGGATTTTATCAAAAAGATCAAAGTCCTTTTCTTCTACCATTTTATCTCGGTAAACCCGATTTGATTCATGAAGATAGAGCTTTACTAGGTCCTGTGTGGATTTTATACATTCCACTGAGGAGAAGAGAATGCCCTTCAAGGAGAACAGACAAAAAAATAACATTAATGACAACTCAGAAGTACAACAGCTAGGAGAAACTTCTAGAGCATTTTGTCCAACCTGGGATGGCACCAGGGGATTCTCTCACTAAGAGTCTATCATTCCAGTGGAGAGAACACTTGAAAAGCTAAGAAGAAGCTTGTGGAGAAAGACTCAGGTGGTGGAGGCAGACAGACCAGACCTCAAATACTGTCATGACCACGAGCAACTGTGTGACTTTGGGCAAGCATGTGACATCTCTGAGTCTCAGTTTGCTCTGTTTTCAAACAGGAATAACAATGCTGATTATCTAAAGTTGTTGAAATAATTCAAATTAATATGCTTAAGAAGATTAGTATTGCTCATCTCACATACTTAATAAACTGAAGTTATTGTTTTGTGCTCATCACACAGAAAAAAACCCAAATCTACAGCATAATTTATTGTACAGTGTGGAGACTGGAATTCAGAAAGATAGAAACATGCTCAGTGTCATACAGTACACTGCCTTACTTCAAAACCACAAAGTTCTGAAACCTGGTCTTCCTGACCGTAGTGCCTGGAATCTTAACCACTATATTTTGAATCACTACAATGAAGGCGTAGGTGGTTTCTCTGCCATATTTCAATTCCACAAATGCCATTTTGAAAACTGATTTAGGTAACAATTGACTATGTAAAACCAGACCTGTGACAAAGGGCTGGACTGGTTATAGCTAACATTTGCAGGTCAGTAATCCATTTATTCATCTCTAGTTGCTTCCCCTTCCTATATGCTAGAGTTGGTTCCAAATATACACCATTATTTTCAAATTTCTCTGTCACTTCTCTCTGTTACATTAGCCAATGTCTTTTTCACTGAGAAATGGAGACCACCAATATTAGAGCCCCTCAACAGCCTCAACAAGTCCTGTAATTTCAACTCATCTGTATCTGTTTGCTCTAATTGCCTTCTTTCTTGTCTTAAAGGAAAAGGGTCATTGAATGGTTCCTCATTGTTCATAGAAATGCTCAGATTCATCAGCATGGCATAGAGGCCTGGTCATAGTATGACTACCAACCTGCT
>NW_007732360.1:120348-124526 GCF_000696425.1 Galeopterus variegatus | reverse complement strand
ATTTCAGCTTTTGGTAGTGGCACAATAGCTGATTACAGACCAACTCATTGACATCAACTAGAAAAGATGGGAAAGTTATTTTCAAAGTGTTACATTTTTAGAGGTATTAGACAGTAACCAACACAATGAGGACTTGAGTGGCTAAGACACCAGAGAGAACAGAAGAAGGAGGGATGAACGCAAAATTTGGTATCACTTTCTTTTGAGGCATTTGCCAATTTACAAGCAATGAATTATAGGTTCAGAAACGAAAAGACAGAGACATGTGAGAGGTAAAGATGCTGAACAACGTTTTTTTGTCTCATGGGGTAGGGAGAAGGAAGATTGGAGTGTAGGGATTACCAAGCAGGAATGCCATAGCCAAAAAATCACAAGAGACCTCTCCTCCAAAAGGGTTATACTCTAGGATTATGGGCGAACCACAAACCATCTAGTCCTTATAGAAATTGAAGCCCAACTTCAATTTCTTTAATCCCTGGTAACTGCTTGCCAGAAGCAGAAGTACGTAACCTCTGAAGGAAAATAGCATTATCTAAACACTCAAATTATCTGCACATGTTAAAGTGCATGGTGTCTGGTTATTAAACAAAAATAACTGGGAATACCAGGAAGTAAGACCAAATGACCTCCCACCCCCAAATCTGACTCACAAAAGATCTACATATTGAAATTATTAGACACAAATTTTAACAAAACAGTGATTAATGTGACCAAAAAATTACAAGACAAGATAAAGAATTTCAGTAAAGTACTGGAAACTCTAAACATGAATCAAATGAAAATTCTCAAAGTAAATATTACCCTAAATTACAGTAACTGAAATTAAGAACTCAACGAATGGGGTTAAAGCAGAATAGGTACAGCTAAAAAGAGAATTAGTGAACAGGAAGAGAGATCAGCATAAAATATCCAGTCTGAATCAAAAACAGAAAAAAATAATAAAATGAGGAAAAGAGCATAAAGAACATGAGATACAGTGTAAAGATTTTACATACTTGTATTGAATTACCAGAAGAAGAACTAGAGAGAGAAGCAGAAGCTACTAAAACAAAAATATTAGTGTACTGTGGGTTTTTAATATACAGAGAATTAAAATAAATAACAATAACACAAAAGTTGGAGAAGTAAATTTTTCTAAGATCCTTGCATTGTATGGAAATTAATAAATTATTAATTTATAAAAGACAAAAATATAAAATGATGCATTTAGTAACCATAAGATAACAGAAAATGGATGTATAATATGCTAAAAGAGGGAGAAAATAAAAAAATAAAAACATGTAATTAGTTCAATGGAATATAAGAAGTGAGAGGAAAGGAAACAGAATAGGTAGGATATACTGAAATAAATAGTATAAATAGATTTAATCCCAAATACATTATTATATAAAATAACATAAATGAACTAAACATTATAATTAAAAGACAATGATTATCAGGCTGGATTTTAAAAAAGCCCAACCATATGCTGTTTATAGGAGATACGCCTAAAATACAAGAATATAGAAAAGCTAAGCATAAGAAAATGAAGATGATATATCATGAAGATACTGACTAAAGGAACATGGAGTAGTCATACTAATATGATACAAAGTTGACTCTAAATCAAGGGCAATTTTTTAGAGAGAGTGCATTTAATAAATGAGAAAAGTTCAGTTCGGTAGGTAGAAATACTAATTATAAATTTGTATACATTTAATAACATAGCTTCAAAACATATTAAGTGAATGCAACAGACATAAAAGGAGAAATAGACATATCCACAATCAGAATGGGAAATTTTAACATATCTTTCTCAGAGACAGAACAAGCATATATATATAAACATTAAGCACAACATGATTTACAAACTTGACCTAATTTACATATCGATAAAACTACACCCAATATCTGCAGAATACATTTTTTAAAAAGTTCACATTGATTATATCTTGAGACATAGAGAAAATCTCAACAATTACAAAGGAATAAAATCATATAGAGTATATGTTTTTTGACAACAGTAGAATTAAGCTAAGCATCAATAAGAGACAGATAACCAGAAAATCTCTAAATATTTGAAAATAAAGCAATACATACCTAAATTTCCATAGGTCAAAGAAGAAATCGTAGTGGAAATTAAGAAGTATTATGAATTGAATGAGAATAAAAATACGACATATAAAAGCTTCCCAAAGTATTTTATGAGGACTTTATGACCTTAGGACTTCATGACCTTAACATACTCTTAGAGAAAGGAAATACAAGACAATCTTTTGAACATAGATGTGAAAATTATACAGAAAATAATTAGCAAAAATAATTCAGGAAAATATGCGAAGGACAACGTGTAACAACCAAATTGACTAGAAATGCAAGGTTGATCTACCATTCAAAAATAATCAATGTAATTTATTGCATTGCCAAAATAAAGGAGAAAAAAATAATATAAACATTTTAACAGATGCAGAAAAATTATTTGTTAAGTTTCAACACACATTTGTGATTAAAACTCTTAATAAATTATAGATAAAAAGAAATTTCCTTAACCAAGCAAAGGACACCCACAAAAACCTTCCGGAAGCATCATATTTAATGACAAACTATTAAAAGCTTCTTTTTCTAAAATTAGGAAAGTGACAAGATACCACTCTCAACATTTCTCTTCAGTGTTGTACTGGCAGTTGTGGCCAGCACAATAAGACAAGAAAAAGAATTGAAAAGATTTAAAGGTTGGAAAGAAGGAAATTAATTGTTACTTCTAAAACCAACAACATCATTGCAAACATAGGCACAAACATAATAGTGAACAAACCTACAAAGTGATATGTACTATATATTCTGTTTATGTAAAGTTCAAAGTAGGTCAAAATAATTTATGGTGTTAGAAGTCCAGACAGTGTTTAGCATTGAGCAGAGGAGGAAAGATGACTGGAAAGAAGTAAAAGTGGAGCTAAAGGGATGCTGGGAATGTTCAATCTCTTGACTAGAGGTGTGGTTACATGAGTGTGATCACTTTGTGATAATTAACCAGACTGAATGCTTATGACTTGTATGCTTTCCTACTTGTCTGTTCTACTTTAATAAAAGTTCATTAAAAGAAAAAAGAAATTCCACCTATTCCCTTTGCTTCTGCCCACACGTATATCTCAGCCTCTTTTTTCCTTATCAGCCTTTTTAGGTATCAGCCACATATGAAATGTGGAAAGCAGGGAAATGTACCAACCAGGAATCTGACTTCTAGGATTTTGTGTTTTACAGTGCAGCAGGCCATCAGTTTTACAGCAAACAAGCTGCCTGACAATTAAGGGCTGAGTAAATGTGAGCACGTCAAGGGTAAAGGTTGCACCACCTTAGTGATGTGTAGCACTGAGGTGGGAAGGGTTAGTGCCTTCTGCTCCTCAGAGCACTATCAAATTCGGTCTGATTTGAACAGAGTGAGGGAAATGCACCGGTCTGGATGACTGAGACTTGGATCAAGCTGGGGGAGGAAAACAACAGAGTTCTCTAGGCAGTGCCTGTCTCCTAGTGGGCATTCAACCATCCCCTAATCTCTTCCATCAGGCCTCAGACAAGCAGCCAGGGAAAAAGGGAGGCAGGAGGAGGTTGCAGTCAAGCTCCAAGCTTGAAACTCCCCCCTGGAGGAGAAGGGCAAGGGGCTGCATAGCTGAAGGGAGGCAGCCCCTCTGTGGGGACACATTCTCCCACACCGAGGCAGGTGACTGACAATGGGCAGGCTGCAAGGGAGGCCTGGCTGGATGCAGAGCCCAGGCTACCTGAGCCAGGCAAAGAAACAGGCAGGGGGAGCAAGAGACTCCACCTCCACCCCAACATCTCCACTCCCTTGCCCCTCCTTGATATTGCAACAGTTGCTGCTAAAACGAGGCTGAAATAGAACGCTGTCCTAATGAAGCCTTTGGTCACCCCGAATCACCTACATGGTAGGGCTGAACATTTCAGCTGCAGCTATCAAAGCCACTGCTTACCTGGTCTATGATCAAGCTCAAGGTACTTGACTGGTCTGTGGCACAGTGTTGTCATCTCTGAATTGGGAATAATTCGTGTTTTACCTTCTAGGGTTGCTGAGATGATTAAATGAGTTAATGGATGTAAAAGGCTTGGTGAGTCCTGAGCCCAGTAAATGTTAGGTATTCTTACAGACTAAAGTCAAACTCTTCTTTTTTAAAACTTTGCTATTT
>NW_007732360.1:117591-119760 GCF_000696425.1 Galeopterus variegatus | reverse complement strand
CAGTGTGAATTTGATCAACAACTTTAACTCCTTTTTTTTCTCTATTTGGAAAATGCAGATAGCAACACCTCTGCTCCATAGTGTTGCAGTGAGATCTAAGAGAGGGATTGTGTGGTAAAAAAGTCTTTCTCAATTAATGCTCCGTAAGTGGGAGTTAATCGTGAGTAAGCATAAATTTTTGCCACTGTCCAGATTTGAAGGCCAGACAGCTGCGTGCTTTACAGGCTTAGAGCTGAGTCCCTCTTGCTGCCTTAATCATCATGTGTTTATTTTCTTCATCAGAGTTCAGATGAAAAAGGCAGAATGGTGTGGTGGGAAGGGGTACAGGCCAGAAACCCCAAAACCTGGATTCCAGTTCCTCCACTGGCTGGCTGTGTGCTCTTAGGCATATCTATGTGATCTCTGTTTCTTCATTTTTAAAACGAGTTAATGTTTGGGGGCTACATCTGATCTAAGCATGTTGCCCAGGGCCAGCCTAGATGTGTTCTTAGAGACATTTTCATGCTGTGGGATTCAGTGGCTCCAACTTCAGGTTAAGCCTTTTTGGTGCAAAGCTCTTGGCTCTCTGATCCAGTGTCTAGTAAGTTTCTGCTCTTTACAATCAAGAGTCCCAGCTGGAACGTGCTGGTCCTATGTCCTTAGGGGCTACACTTTAGCCATTTTGAGGCTCCCCAGAGTCCTACCTGTGCAGGCAGTGCCCTGGGCAATTAACTCCAACTGCACGTACTCCACATCAGGGGTGATGTCATTCCCTGATTATTTCACTCGGACACCTCCCAATGGGTGTGGCCCCTATTTGGTCTAAAAGGCATCCTTCCCTCAATGATAACTCAGTGTCTTGGGGAGCGGTCTCTCTGCAAGGGAGTTTCTGCAGATTCTTGCCCAGGATGGGAGAGCTGTGGACTCTGCCATGTAAGCACCTGGGTTTGCTGGATTGCCCTCTGGAGGTTTCTGAGGGATGGGGCAAGCAGCTGGAAGCAATGGGCAGAGATAGAACATCACTATTCATGTGAGCAGACAGAATGCTCTGAAATGGCTTGGACTGGACACGCACCTGGGATTTTTAGGACTGAGGCCATCCCAAGGGCTGGCAGATGGTATCTTAGGAGTATTACAACCTGGCTTCTTGAGGAAGCAGAGCTATGTTGTACGGTTTGGGCGGATGTTCTTTTTCATCCTAAGAACAATGGGTGTACCATCAGGGACTCAAAATTAGTTTTCTCTTTCTGGACCATTTTCCTTTCCAGGAATACTGGAATCATTATATAACATTATCTTCAAGATGCGGAGCCTTGTTCAGACCAAAGGAACCAGCTCAGAAATGCATTCTGCTTACTGAGAAATGATTTAATCTGCAAATGAAAACTCTATTTTGTTGAGGTCCTTCCTTATGGAACCCACGACACTCTGTTTCCTTGTTCACGTGTACATGTTTACATGTCATGTCTCCATGTGAACTGTGACTTTGCCTAAGAGCTTGGCGTTAACTGTTTGTTTTGTTAAGAATGAGAGCATCCGGATCATCAATAAGCCTCACAGGGTGTCTCAGAGCTGATGAGCTCACCTGGAAAATGTTGGCAAGATCTCTGAGATTGAAGATGTAGTGGAATTTGATTGCTGTGGGTAGGAATGTGGTAGTGATTTTCTGGTGGAAGCCGAGGGCCAGACTGATCAGCTGTGGGATGCATTTCTGCAGGGATGCTGGGAAGTTTCCACGCTTCAGGTGCTGAGTCAGGATGGTGCTGTAGATGGAGGACAGGGCATCTGCTCCCGGAAAGGAGAGCGCAAACACGCTGAAGTGACGCTGCGTGAGGAAACAGAGGCACGTGGGGGAGACATGAGCAGACATCTTTTATCACGGAATAAAAATCACCTCTTCTGCATTTGGATAAAATAATGAAGAATTCTTATAATTCTACATTCTGGTCACATTTCTCATACTACACCCAAACTTAGGTTAAACCTAAAATGACTGGGGGAATAATGGGCTTGGGACATTTGGTCAAAGATGGAAGCATGGGGGGGTGGGAAGAGAACCTGAGTCCAAGTCTGAATTTGATACTAAGTATCCACATGACCTTGGGAAAGTCATTTAATCTCTCTGAAGCCCCCTCATCTGAACAGTGAGGGAATTAAATCAGATGAACTTTATGACCTCCTTCCAGCTCT
>NW_007732360.1:111901-116773 GCF_000696425.1 Galeopterus variegatus | reverse complement strand
CTTGTTTCGATCATACCTGCGACAGTTGGAGACCACTGGTGAGAGCTGTGGAGGACTGAGGCAGGTGAGTGCTTTGTCATGGTGAGGTAAGATATGCCCTATCATTTATGTGTTTGGATGGCCCCCCCAAAAAGTCTAGTTCCACTGGTAGAGAAAGATGCATGAGCTGGGGACAAATTCCTGAGGGACCCAATATCTACTGCAATAGCACAGGAAGAAGAGTCCTAAGGACTAAGAGGTAGGAGCAAAATCAGGTGTGTGGCACCCCAGAAGGCACAGGAAGCCAGTACTCCCAAAAGGAGAGAGTGGTCAACACATCAAGTGCTGCAGAAAGAATAAGAAAGATAGCAACCCAAAACAGTCCCCTGGATTTCACAATAACAATGCAGTTAGCAGTTTAGCAAGAACTGTTCAGTAAAGCAGAGGGAATCAAAATCAAATAGTGGATTAGAGTGGCGGGAGAAAAGAAAGGGGGAAGGATAGAAAAAGTTGCTTATGTTGGGGAGAGAGACAGAATAGTAATTAGAAAATGATTTTTTTTAACACAGTAGAAGAAATGTATGCAAGTTTAAATGACGTGAAGGAGATGGGGACCAGTTGAGGGTTTCAGGAATGGGAGACCGTAGCATGAAGATGCGGTGGGTGGATAAGCCTTGGGCAGGATGTCACAGGAGGGGAAGGAGCATGGGGTGCGAGTGAGGTGTATAGCTGTGGAAGCAAAAAGCAAGACGGCACCTGTGTGCTCTGAGGAGGCGAGGCCATTAGCTGGAGGTGGGAAGTTTGGGGAGAGGGAAGACGGTATGAGATAGACATTTCTGAGAGTGGACACGTAAACAGACTAAGGCAATATGGTAGACTTTCAGGAAAGTTTCTCCTTCCCAATTAAGGTTTGTGACCATGAATCTAAAGTAAAACTAGTTAGCCTGACTTTGACTTTTTTTTTACAGGATAGTCCAGCTGCTTGAGTACTGGTGTGGAGGCTGTGGGTGGTGCGTGTGTCAGTCACGCAATAACGACCTTAGCGAAACAGGAAAGGCAACTGAGGTCGCCACCGTAACTGTGATTCTTCTCTCTGAATTCTCTCTTCCCACTCCCTGCTTCTTCTCAGCAGCTAATTCAGTATGAGGTAGGAAGGTGAGTCAATGTTGTCTCAGATCACTGACTTGCTTTTTTTTACCCCTGGCACGTTTAGACCTTTTTCCATTAAAAACTCTACTGTCGCAAGAGGTACCAATAGACCCTGCGAGTTGCACTGCAGAGGGCCAGGCTGTGAAGGTCTGCAGACAACGTGCCCTGTGCAGCGTGCTGGGTGTCATTACTGAAGCACCTGCTGAGTGCTGTGGAACCACGGTGGGAGGGGAGTAGTTAATTCTGCCTTGGGAGCTTGGAGAAGGCTTCTGTAGAAGGCAACTTTTGAGATGTGCCTTGAAGAAAAAAGTAGGGTTTTTTTTTTTTCCCTTAGATGAGAACTCAATACCTCCTCTGGCCAAACTTTTCACGTGGATATGAATGCCTCTGTCTGAATGAGCACTCCAGGAAACAGAGAATTCCGTGAGGAGTGGGGCTTACCATGGGGTTTCTCATCTGGCACCAGAGCTGAGCTGAGGTTTGCAATTCCAGAGGAATAGTGACTGGCCTTCAGCCCTGCCTGAGGCCTTGCTCCCCAGCCCCTGGCCCTGTATGTGTCTCTTACCAGTGGCCATAGTCCAGATGCTGCCGGATGATAGTGTGGGGCTGCACAGTCCCGTAAGCGTCCACCTCAGGCATGTTCATGTCATCAATGAAATAGACAAGCTTCTTGTTGCCAGGAGGACCGTAATTTCTGCCAGCCTTCTTTTCTAGAGGCTTCTCCAGGACAGCTGAGAAGAGATCCAGTTAGTGAGGGAAGCAAACCTCAGATGCCAGTACTGGGACAGCATGGATGTTGAGGACAAGCCATGGTGCAGCCTGCATGTGTGTGCAGACAGCAACCATGACAACAGCTACCACTGGATTCAGGCCTTCTACAGGACCAGAAGGCGAAGCTGGAAATTGCTAGGCAGCAATGGTGACAGTAGCTACCCAACATTGACCATCTTACTGTGTGCACTGTGCTAGGTTTTTACAAACTGTTATCTCCTTTAATCCTTATAACATCACTGCAAGATTGGTATTATGATCCCTTCTTATAGATGAGGGAACTGAGGCTCAGAAGAACTAAGCAACTTCACCAGGGTAGAGCCAGGATACAAACCAGAGCTGCCAAACCTCAAAGCCCATGCCCCTTCTGTCATACTTGTTGTTCTCAGTAAAGACTGAAGATACCTTCTCAGTCCCTAGGCCAGGCGCTCCGCCTCCAAGGAAATCTACAAATAAGTGGATCCTGGGTAGACTTGCCCTCTCTACCTAAGACAGCAAAGAGCGTGAAGGCTGTGGGTCCTACCCCAGGGCTGAGTAGAGGCCCCTTCCACCCGAGGCTTATAAGAGAGAAACCATTGGATATTTTGCCAACAGTGTTCCCAGAATTCATCTCATGCGGTATCCCTTGATCAAAGTCAACAGCCTCAGAGAATTTTCCAGATGTTTCTGGTGTTATGAATGGCTCCTTTCCCCGCAACCAGGTTTCCTGGCCTCCTATCAGAGCATCTCAGTGCCTTTCTGGAGACTGAGTATAGACTCTCTTCTGGAATTGTTTTTGCATTATCAAGCCAAAGAGAAGAAATCAAACAGCACAGTTTTCCAGCCTGATGGGACTTGTTTAGAAAAAACTTAAGTAATAGAGTGGAGATATATGTATTTTTTTTCCAGTAAAGTGATTGAATATTTATGGATTGCAAGAAACAACACTTCCTATTACAGCTGGAAGCTGTAAGAGCCATTAGATTTCTCTTAAAAAACAAGTTTGTAAACAAGGAGAAAGTTGTCAATAGATGTATGAAGGTGACAGATAGACAAGTTCCTTCAAGAAGCTTGAATATTCTAATTTTCTGGTCCCGAGTTAAATTAAGTGTTTCAAATATGAATTAAATTTAAATTTAATTAGCATCCAATTAACATACACTATCAACCAATTAATCACCCAACACCTTCTTCCCCCCTAAAGATATAACAACTATATATGAGATCTGTCAAAATGAAATATAATTAATGGGCTGCCAAGGACATGCCTTTGAGAACAATCCTTCTAATAGAAAATTCTCTCCTTAGGAAGACTTGTTTCTCTTCCTCCCAAGGCAACGATATTCAAATCACCCCCTGGAATGAAGCAGAGCCTGTAATTTGGGTTGATTAAGCTCTTTACGCTTCTAAAGGATTGTTGAGAAAAGCATTTCAGTTAGCAAGAAGCAGCCTTGGAGTGCACTGGATTATCTCAAACTGATGATGTGACGTTCTCCAGAGAAACAAAGGACTCCCCTAGGAAAGGCAGACACATTTTTGATCCCTTCTTGGCCAAGCTCTGCCCCATATAGCATCTGGGATGGAATTCTGTGTCCAGGAGGAACTGGAGCAGGGAAAGTGGGTTTAAATTTCAGAAAAAGGGTTGACGTTAAAGGTGCTAAACAAATGAGACATGTAGGGACATGGGACCCTCTCATCCTATTCTGACTTCTGATTGTCATAAGCGAGTCTGGAGACTCAAGCCCGTACCCAGGCCCGAGTTCATCTGCACATTTGTACTGAGTTTCTTGTCGAGATCCATATGGAAGGGCTTAGGGTTCAGTCTGTGGCCACGTGGAGCAGGGCTAGTTGCTCCACCCGGGTTCATGTTCTCATTCATGCCATTCCCCGGGCACCACTTCATGGCCACCTTATATTTGAAGAGCAATTTAATTTTCAGAGTGGTTTCCTATTTGTCACCTCATTTCCCCATTTCCACTGCTACCATCCTCTCTCACCTGGTAATTACAGCATCCTCCCAAATGAGTCTCCCTGCCTTCGCCCTAGTCTCCTCCTCAGCACATATTCTCAAAGCAGCAGACAGGTGTATTTTTGTAAAGTGTGAATCGGATTGTGCCAGTCCCCTGCTTAAAGCCCTCAGCAGCAACCCCTCTTACTTGGAGCAGGAGCCAGTCTGGTCACTTCTGCAAACCTTGCGTCTCTGTTGCTCTCTCCTGCTGCTCCCGCCCTCACTCTCTGCTCCAGCCACCCTCCTTCTCATGCACTAGTCACTCGCTGCCCCAAGGACTCTGCCCTGGCTGCTAACTCTGCCTGGAATCCTCCTCTTTCAAATGTCAGCACAGTGACATCCATCACATTCATCCAACATTTAGTTACTCAAATGCCATCTTTTCAGTAAGGGCTTCCCTGGTCCTCCATCTAAAATGGAAACTCCCACCTCCTATCTCCTACGCTTGCTTCATTTTTCTTCATAACGCTTATCACCACCTAAAATCCTCTATCTTTTGCTTATTTATCTTGTTTATCATCTCATCCATCTCCTCCACACCAGAGTATAAACTTTATGAGGACAGGGATCTTTCTCTGTTTTTCTTATTGACCCAGAACATTATCTAGGGTGCTCAAAAACTATTTATTAGGTTAAAGAATGAATGAATGTATTTTATCATTATAATAAGCCCCATGAGAGAAGCATCCCCATTTTGCAATTAAGGACATAGAGGCTAAAGCAGGTTATATACCTTGCTGGAATTAGAATCCAGATATTTATTTATTTATTTATTTGTTTGTTTGTTTTTTGGGGTTTTTTTTGTCTTTTTTTCGTGTCCGGCAACGGATCGCAACCCTCAGTGTCGCGCCCGCACCGGACCAGGACCGGCAACGGGATCGCAACCCTCGGTGCTGCGCCTGCACCTTGCTCAGCCAGTGAGCGAGAACCGGTCTGTATGTGGGATCTGAACCCTCAGCGGGAGCGCCGCCGCGCTCCCAAGCAGC
>NW_007732360.1:110500-111537 GCF_000696425.1 Galeopterus variegatus | reverse complement strand
GCGCACTGTAGCAGTGCGCCACCGGGCCGGCCCAGAATCCAGATATTTAGATAGTGATTTTAATTCTTCGTCTCATTCAGCGAGAAAGCCTTCGTAAGACCTCACATCTCACCTGTGTCTAGGTTGTCCCTGATCATTCGAGTCCCACTGATTCTTCCAGTCTCTGAACTCTAGAGCAGCTTGTTCATTCATCCAAGGAGCATCACCTGAAGCCAAGCTCTGCAGTGAGTACTTGGCATGCATTACACCATTGAGCCCTCACAGAGCCCTATGACATATAATCATTACCTCATAAAAATCTTTAACAGGCAAGAAAACCGAGGCTTAGAAAAATTAAGGGATTTTACCCAAGGTCATACAGCTTACTAAATTGCAAAGACAGGATTTTAACCCAGGTCTGCCTGGTTATTGAACCTCATGTAATCATTATTTCAAACTACATCTTAAACATTTCTGTGACATGGTTTCTGTCCTTGAGGAATTCTCGGTTTAGTTAACTCATGCCTGTACCATATTTTTGACAGAGATCATTAGTTATTAATCATGTTTTAGTTTGTACTGACATGATTTGTGTACCTGTGTTTGAACTATTTTCCTTTCGTATCATCTAATTTTTCATGTGTTAAGAGTTTTCAGTTATATTGTAAGGGCTTTGCATTTATTCTTTCAAAAAATAACACACTTTGTGTGATTATAAAAATAATACATGTGCATTTTAGAAAGATTAAAAAGCACAGAAAATAATGATGAAAGTGAAAATAGCCCATAATTCTATCAGCTAGCAGTAAGCACTATTGACAATATTTGGGTGCTATTTTGTTCTAGTCTATTTGTTTTGTTAGGTTTTTTCCCTTACAAAGTCAGAATTATGCTGAATATACTACTTCTATAATTTTTTCATCTAATACATTGTAAACCTCTTTATATAATAATAAATATCCTCCTAAAACATGATTTTAATTGCTGCATGTGTTCCATAATTTGGATGTACTAATATTTATGGAATGATTTCTCTATCGTCTGAAATATATATTGTT
>NW_007732360.1:106662-110305 GCF_000696425.1 Galeopterus variegatus | reverse complement strand
ATAATTTGGATGTACTAATATTTATGGAATGATTTCTCTATCGTCTGAAATATATATTGTTTTCAATTTGGTTATACTTTAGCCCCCCCACAATTCCAAGCAGAATGCCTTGCCCACTAGACCATGTCTTGTATGATTTAACTTTGATTTATATTATCTTCCTTTTGGAAGACAATAAGTGGAAGGGAGCTGTCCATCTAATAATGTAAGCACAATGCTTCTTTGAGGTTGAGAGTTTGATTAGACCTTTTAAGGTCCCATCCAACTTTCAGAGATTCATTTTACACAAAGTTTTAGACATCTGAGATCCTACCTAGTTAGTGAAATTAAGCAATCAAATATTTGTTAAACTAATAATTTAAATCACAGTAGGATGGCAAGAAAATTCAGGCTGTGATGAGCATGATCTGTGGCTTTCTCCTTCATGTCATGTGGTGCTGAACTCCAGCAGTTTTTGTTTATCTGGGAAATACACTATTTCTCCCTCACTTCTGAAGGATAGCCTTGCTGGGTATAGAATTCTTAGGTAGCAATTTTTTCTTTTAGTATTTTGAATATATCATCCCATTTTGTTATGGCCTGTAGAGTTTAGTTGAGTTTCTCCCTCACTTCTGAAGGATAGCCTTGCTGGGTATAGAATTCTTAGGTAGCAATTTTTTTCTTTTAGTATTTTGAATATATCATCCCATTTTCTTATGGCCTGTAGAGTTCAGTTGATAAGTCTGTTCTTTGTCTGGTCGGTGCTCCCTTACAAGTGGCTTGACTCTTTTGCTTGTTTTAGAATTCTCTGTCTTTGAACTTTGCCAGTTTGACTATAATGTGTCTCAAAGAGGATCTTTTTGGATTGAATCTGTATGAAGATCTTGGTGCTTCCTGGATCTGAAGGTCTGTGTCTCTCCCTACACATAGGAAGTTTTCCATTATTATTTCCATGAATAGGTTTTCAATGCCTTTTCCTTTCTTCTCCCCTCTGGAACATCCATAATTTGAATGTTTGTGTGCTTAAGGTTGTCTGCTAGCTCTCTTAGGTTTTCTTGACTTTTTAAAAATCCTTTTTTCCTTTTTTCTAGTCTGCTTGGGTTATTTTGAAAAGACCATCTTTGAGATCTGAAAGTCTTTCTTCTGCTTGCTGTAACCTGCTGCTTAAACACTCAGTTGTGTTTTTTATTTCATTGAATAAATCTTTCAGTCCAGGAGATCTGCTACATTCTTTTTTAAGGTACTAATCACATTGAACATTTTCTCCTTCATATCTTGGGTATTTTTTTCTCATTTTATTGTGTTCTCTAATTAATTCTTCTCTTATCTCTTTGGGTTTTCTTAAGATCATTGCTCAGAATTCTTTCTCAGATATATTGAGTGTTTCAGGCTCTCTGGTGTCTGGTACTTGAGAATTACTGTATTCCTTAGGTGGTGTCATATTTTCTTGTTTATTTGTATTTCTAGTATCTCTCCATTGATGCCTGGTCACCTGGTAGAGCATTTGTTTCTTCTATTACTCTGGAGCAGGATTTGAGGAGAAAGACTTCCTTCTTTATTTGCAATCTCTACTGGTGACTCTCCTTGTGTCAGTGCAGTTGAGTGTGTGGTGGGCTTGGAGGGTGGTCCTGTCTGCTACTGTGGCAATGAGTCATCCCTGCAGTGGCAGTAGCTATGGCACTGGCTGTGGTGGACCACCTGTGCAGAAACAGTGTCATTGTGCTCCCCAGTCATGGGATGCTCACTTGGCTCCTGCTCATGTGGTGGGACAGGGCTTCTGGCTGGGCCTGCAGTTGTGGGATGCTCCCTTGACTCCTGCTTGAGTGGTGGAACAGCCCGCCCAGGGCTTCTATCTGGGCCCCTGGTTGCAGTACATTCACTTGTTTCCTGCTTGGGCAGTGAGATAGCTTTTTTAAAACTGTGTTTAATTGCAGTAACCATGTCATCCTAGATTACTGGTATAAATACACCTCTTGTTCTGTGTGAAAGAGTTTTCCAGACACTACATTCTAGGAGGCATATATTATGAATACTTACATAACATATATCAAAATGGCCTTCAACTGAGATTTTACAAAAGATACAAAAATGGCCTAAAATTATGTCTTAACATACTAACCTTCACCAAAACCCAAGAGTGGACCATTAAATTTTAACTCAGTGAAGGGAATGAAAGCAATGCAGCTGGGCTTATGGAGTTCAGAGAACCTGGCAGAATGGAGAATGAACACGATCTCTGACCCTCTCAGCTTGAGGTGTCATTAACCTGTGGTTTGTGCATGTGTTGGAGAGTAGTCAATGGAAGGCTGAGTTTTTCAGTGACCAATTGAAGGACTTATTATATTTACTAAAAAAGCAAAAGATATCCATGTTCTTCAGACAGATGAACAGAAGCAAAGTTGGCATTCTATTATGGCAATTAAGATGCATGACTTACAGTCTTATCAATGTAGAAGGCCATTATAGCTTGACGAAATAAGACAGCTCCGCTATTAACTCATAGGGTGACTTTGAGGGGAGTCACTTAACACCTCTAAGCCTCATTTGCTCATCTTTTAAAAATAGGGACTATCATCAGATCTGTGAAAGACACTCCAACTTCCTTTTCTTTAGTCATTTTTTCATCTTGGGTGGTCATGTTATATAGTTCTGAATAGTAAGACACAGGCATCAGTCTATGAAGTTCTCGGAAAACTATAATTTCCTAACATGGACACCAGCTCTTCCCTTTTTATTTTTTCTATTTGGAATGCAGATGTCATGGCTGCAGCAGCAGCCATTCTGCCATTTTGAGGTAGAAGCCAAGAGAATAGCAAATATTGTAGCACTGATATCACTGAGCCATTTATCTAGCATTAACAATTGCCTACTTTTATTTATTTTTTATTTTTTAATTTTTTTATAAAGATGACCGGTAAGGGGATCTCAACCCTTAGCTTGGTGTTGTCAGCACCACGCTCAGCCAGTGAGCAAACCGGCCATCCCTATATAGGATCCGAACCCGTGGCCTTGGTGTTATCAGCACCACACTCTACCGAGTGAGCCACGGGCCGGCCTAACAACTGCCTACTTTTAGACTTTCAATTATGTAAAGAAAAAAATCTCTGTTTATGCCCCTACTATCAGATTTTCTGCTACTTGCAGCCCAAAGCATAACTGATAACAGTGTCTTACAGGGTGGGGTGGATTAAATGAACTAAAGGAGGCAAAGCCCTTAACACAAGGGTTGGCACCTTGTAAACATTAAATAAAGTATGTGCTATCCACACTGGTAAGCTATATGAATGCCTGAAGCATAGCCCCTGTTTGTATTTCAAGGAGCTCTGAATCTATGTTTAGAAAGCACTCAGTGGAAACTTAAGAACTGGATGCAATTAAAGAGAGGAGAGATGTAGGTATTATAAAACAGCTGTCTCTTCTATAAAAGAACATATGATTTTGAGAAAAATACCATTTGATGGGCTGGGAGAATGAGTGAGCTGCAAGATGTTCCCCTGCAGACCTCCAGGAATTGACCTGCTGGGTAGAGGTAGAGTTATTGCCTATTTGAAAGCTAGAACATTTCTTACAAAAACATTATTTTTGTTTCAGCATAGTTTATATTAAACTCCTTTTTCAAGCTAAAGGGATTTGCTTCTGTTCTTTTTGTTTTTGGGCTTAGAAA
>NW_007732360.1:68430-106257 GCF_000696425.1 Galeopterus variegatus | reverse complement strand
TGCCGGACACGAAAAAAGACAAAAAGGAAAAAAAAAAAAAGAAATTATTGCATAATATCGATTTTTAAATTTGAGGAGGATTTTGTTAATATTATAATGACAGCTTTCATTTACTAAGCACTTATTGTATACTAAGAATCATTTGAGTGTTTTACATATTTTATCTTACTATTCAAGAATGAAAAGAAAGATACACTCAACAACATGGATAAACCTCAGAATCATGCTGAGTGAGAGAAGCCAGACAAAAATTGAGTGTGTATTGTGTGATTTCATTACACAAAATTCTAGAAGATGCAAACTAATCTATTGTGGCAAAAAGTAGAACAGTGGTTGCCTGAAACAGTGCAGGGTGAGGAAGGTTAAGAGGGAGAAATGACAAAGGGGCATGAGGCAAATTTGGAGGCAATGGGTTTGTTTATTATTTCTGTTATGCTGATGGTTTCATGGGTGTGTAAATATTTCAAAACTTATAAAATTGTACACGTTAAATACATGCAGTTTATTGCATGTCAATGATAACTTAAAACTTTTTTTTAAAAGCGAAAAATGTAAAAAATAATTGTGGGGCTTTTTAGTTGGAAATGGATAAATGAATTCTTATTCACACAAGGGACTCCTATGCAGCAGTGAAAAATGAACGAAATAGAGCTGCACGCATCGAAACAATGGTTAAAAAAGTAAGTTGCCAAAGGGAGATACAGTATATCTTTAAAATTTAAACACATGCAACATTATATATTTTATGGGTACATGTATTTATCAAAAGTGTAAACTTGGGGGCCGGCACCGTGGCTCACTCAGGAGAATGCGGCACTGGGAGCGCAGCAGTGCTGGTAGCACTGAAGCCGCGGGTTCGGATCCTATATAGGGATGGCCAGTGCACTCACTGGCTGAGTGCGGTGTGAGCGACACCAAGCCAAGGGTTACGATCCCCTTACCGGTCACACACACACACACACACACAAGTGAACTTGGAATGATATACATTAACTTTAGTATTCTGGTTAATAAGGAGTAGGAAAAAGGAAGGCATGGGGCTGGTGCTAAGATCCATGGCTAAATGTCAACATTTAACATCTGTTAAATCTGGGTAGTGGTACGTGGTCATCTGTTATATCATTTTCTGTACTTATCTGCATGCTTAAAATATTTCATAATTTAAAAAAAAAATTTAAGTATCACCCATACCCAGCATCCAGTTCCCCTTGCTGGAAACAACTGCTGTTATCAGTTTCCTGTGTGTCCTTCTGGAGATATCTAAGTGTAGTTGTATACAACTATACTCTGTGTGTGTGTGTGTGTGTGTGTATTATACATGGGTAAATTTTATGCATTTAAAAAAATCATATAAATGAGTAAATTTTTATTTATTTCTTTTTAAACAAGACATACAGAATGTACTATAGACAGTGCTCTCTATCCTACTTTTCTCGCTCAACAAAATTTTGAAAATGGTTCCAACTCAGTATATGCCAAATTTCCTCATTCTTTGTAATGTAGCTTAGTAATTCATCATATGAAGAATTAGGCTCTTTCCCATCTTTTGCCATTACAGGCACACTAGAAACACGTATTTTGCACATCAGTCTGGGTGTGCTACCTGTTCTTTAAAGCAGACTATACTACCTCACATTCAACCTTTTCTTAAATACACAGGATTTTCAGTATAAACAGCAGTTGAAACACTGGGCTTTGAAAAGAGTCCAGGTTCGTAAAACAGGGGCAACAGTTTGCCTCCTTGCTGAGGGATGTGAGCAGCTATCTTTTGAGTTTATGTATCTCCTTTTTCAGTACTCTGCTCCCTTCTTTGATACTGGTTTTCTGGCTCCCACTTTTCTAATTGTTGGTAGTGTGCTTTCTCCTGCCATTTTGCTGCTCTTAAAACGTTTTAGGCTAAGAAGTCTAGTAATCGAGATTGTCTGGACTGTGAGCACAACGGGGAGGAGATTCCATGTAAGGGAACACAGCACTTTTCAGAGTCAAGGGCATGAGCCTTACTGCATGGACTTTGTTACGTATGTGCTGGCTTCTCCCGGGCTTTGGCTGACTCCCCAGTTCCTAGCTGGCTCTGGACAGGTGAGGTTATAGGACAGCTGCTGTATCCATTCCCTTGTATCGAGAGGCACCACATCAAGATCTAATGTCACAGAGGCTGTTAGGGAACTAACAAGAGACAGACAGGGCTGTGTTTTGGTGAATGTGCAACGGCAGAGAGAGCCAGGGTCCACCCTGGCTCTATTTGACATCTTGTGACTTTTTTGAAGAATCCCCTGTGTTCAAACAAGAGGGAAGATGAACGCCCTCCAGGTAAGGGAACCGGGGTGAGAATAACAGGTCAGGGCAGCGTGAGAAACTCATCTCCTTTTCTTTGGCTACAAATTTCTAACCTCAGTTTAGAGTGTTTTTTCGTTTGTTTTTGTTTTCCATATTATAAAACCATTTTAACAGAATTCCAGAAAATCACTCGTCTGGAATACTTGAAATGATACGCTAATGATAATAGTAATAATACTGAATATTTATTGCATTTACTAAAATATTTTCTTACCTAGGAGGCGGAACAGCCTAGTTGCTAAGGGCACAGTCTCTGGAGTAAGACTGTCTGACTCCACCACCGTGTGGCGTAGGGTAGCTTATTTAACTGCTATAAAATGGAGGTAATAGAAGCACTTACATCACAGGGCTATTCAAGATTAAATAAGTAAGAAAAAAAAAGTGTAAAATTCTAAAGTCAGGTTATGCCTGACACACACCTGGTGAGTGTTTGATAAATGCCAGTTACTATTATTAGTAGGAGTAGTGTAGATGTAATAGCAGGAAGAATTGGGGTAAATGGGCAGAGCTGGTAATCTGACCAGTTGTTGAACTTAAGGCTTGCAAATAAGTGTAGATGTTTATCCTTCCTTGAACAAAAAAGAGAAACTATTTTAAGCAGACTAAACAGTGTTAAGATTTGAACCAGCCAGGCATGTGAAGTCTGTTTACAAGCACAGGTACGTGCTAACATGGTGGCCTCAGGTCACATGGAAAGTTATGTCATGGTGACTGTGTTCGGCCTCATGGATTGAAGATTAAGCTAAAGGTTTACTGTGGCTAATGGTTGAAACTGAGGGAACTTTGCAAGCTTGTTAAACACAGCCATTATTTAAAAATAAATTGGATACACTTATAATTAAGTAAATTACATTAAAAATAATGGTAATAAATATTCAAAACTCATCACATCATAATTATTTAACTGCATTTTACTATTATGCTCTTGAGGTTATTTTTATGTATTGTATCTGTGAGGTGGAATTACTTTATAATGGTGTGCTACTGTGTATCTCTTCCTAACTCCGTGTTCACTGACATCACGTTGGTAGCTTACAACTGCCCATGGTGGGAATCTTGATACCAGGCAAACACTGCAAACCAGGGCTTGATTTGTTTTGCAGACTTAAGAAAATGATAGAGAAAACGTTAATACTGCAGACTAAATTTAAAAGTGTATCATGTACCAAAATCAACTTGAAATGGATTAAAGACTTAAATCTAAGACCTGAAACTATAAAACTCCTAAAAGAAAACACATGGGAAATACTTCAGGAAATAGGACTGGGCAAAGACTTTAAGAGTAAGACCCCCAAAGCACAAGCAACAAAAGAAAAGAAAATGAATGGGATTATATCAAAATAAAAAACTTCTGCACAGCCAAACAAACAGTTAACAGAGAGAAAAAAGATAACCTACAGAATGGGAGAAGATATTTGTAAACTATATATCTGACAAGGGATTAATATCCAGAGTATACAAGAAACTAAAACAAATACACAGTGAAAAAACAAATAACCCTATTAAAAATGGGCAAAGGAACTGAATAGACATTTTTCAAAGGAAGACATATGAGTGGCCAATAGGTACTTGTTAAACTGCTTAACTCATCATCGGGGAAATGCAAATCAAAACCACACTGAGATATCATCTCACCCCATTGATTGGCTATAATCAAACAGACTGAGAATAATAACAAATGTTGAGAGGATGTGGAGAAAGGGGAACTCTTCTACACTGTTGATGGAACTGTAAATTAGTACAGTCGTTATGGGAAAACAGTATGGAGGTTCCTCAAACAACTACAGGTAACTCTACCATATGATCCAGCAATCCCACTTCTGGGTATATACCCAAAGGAATGGAAATCATCATGTCAGAGGGATACCTGCACTCCCATGTTCATTGCAGCTCTATATACAATAGCCAAGATATGGAACCAACCTAAATGTCCATTGATGGATGACTGGATAAGAGAAACAGGGTGTATATATACTACGGAATATTACTCAGCCATAAAAAAGAATGAAATTCTTTTTTTGTTTTCCTTTTTGTCTTTTTTCGTGACCGGCAACGGGATCGCAACCCTCAGTGTCGCGCCCGCACCACGCTCAACCAGTGAGCGGACCGGTCTCTATATGGGATCTGAACCCTCGGCGGGAGTGCCGCCGCGCTCCCAAGCACTGCTCTCTACCAAGTGCGCCGCTGGGCCGGCCCAAAAAGAATGAAATTCTGCCAGTGCAGCAACATGGATGAGCTTAGAGAAAATTACTTAAGTGAAATAAGCCAGGCAGAGGAAAAAGTACTGACATTTTCACTTATAAATGGGAGCTAAGAGAGAAAGAAGGAAGGAAAGAAAGACCACAGTGAGGCATTGGACTTGCAGAGGGAGAGAACATATCTAGGGTTGTTGGGCATGGAGGTAGGGAGGGGAGGGAGATTGGGGAGAGGATGGGGAAAAAATAGAATATAAAAAAAATGTAAAAAATGAGAAAATTACTAAAAGAAAAAGTGTATCATGTCTGTAGCTGTTACACTGTGGAACAAAAAATTGAAGAACTACTCTTTCAGTATTCAAATAGAAGATGCTCACATCTTCAACAAACTAGTGAAGTTCCGACATAAGTCTTTGTCGTTTCGCTTTGTCTTCCTTGTTAACATTCATGTTGGAATGACATTCATTGCTGGATTGGGATTGGCGTCGTGAAACATTTACCAGCCCAGCAGCAGATGAAGCCCAAAGGCTAGTTTGGAAAAAGAGCTGAAGAAGTGTCTGTCACTAAGGGAGGTGGTGGGGAGACAGGATGAACTACCCTCAACAGGCTCCAGGCTCTTCACTGCTACGAGAGAAGGGCTAGTTTGGAAAAAGAGCTGAAGAAGTGTCTGTCACTAAGGGAGGTGGTGGGGAGACAGGATGAACTACCCTCAACAGGCTCCAGGCTCTTCACTGCTACGAGAGAAGGGCTAGTTTGGAAAAAGAGCTGAAGAAGTGTCTGTCACTAAGGGAGGTGGTGGGGAGACAGGATGAACTACCCTCAACAGGCTCCAGGCTCTTCACTGCTACGAGAGAAGGGCTAGTTTGGAAAAAGAGCTGAAGAAGTGTCTGTCACTAAGGGAGGTGGTGGGGAGACAGGATGAACTACCCTCAACAGGCTCCAGGCTCTTCACTGCTACGAGAGAAGGGCTAGTTTGGAAAAAGAGCTGAAGAAGTGTCTGTCACTAAGGGAGGTGGTGGGGAGACAGGATGAACTACCCTCAACAGGCTCCAGGCTCTTCACTGCTACGAGAGAAGGGCTAGTTTGGAAAAAGAGCTGAAGAAGTGTCTGTCACTAAGGGAGGTGGTGGGGAGACAGGATGAACTACCCTCAACAGGCTCCAGGCTCTTCACTGCTACGAGAGAAGGGCTAGTTTGGAAAAAGAGCTGAAGAAGTGTCTGTCACTAAGGGAGGTGGTGGGGAGACAGGATGAACTACCCTCAACAGGCTCCAGGCTCTTCACTGCTACGAGAGAAGGGCTAGTTTGGAAAAAGAGCTGAAGAAGTGTCTGTCACTAAGGGAGGTGGTGGGGAGACAGGATGAACTACCCTCAACAGGCTCCAGGCTCTTCACTGCTACGAGAGGTAGAGGACAGAGATGGGTGCTTCCCGCCAGCACTTGCAGCTGGATGGATCCAAATCCCAGAACCGGCAAATGGTGTAGAAAGAAGGTGGGAATATGAGCTGGTGTCTCCCAAGGGAACCGGGACTACTGAGTGCCAGCAGAGGCAGCACCACAGTGCTTGATTCTGGGGTTTTCTCCAGGTGGAGACTGCAGGAAGACTGGGTAAAATGGTCAAGGCTGTTTTGCAAGCCGGTGAGGCCTGGGTGATGAACTCAGAGAGAAAAAGTACAAGGTTCACTTTTCATGTGATAAGCTGTGGCTTATAATTTATCAGTCTGCAAATAGCTCATACACTGAATTCTTTACTTTTGGTGGATTTTGCATTCTAGGTATGAGTGTGCACTATAGAGTCATCCGGGAAAGCCCAGGCCAAGTGACAGAGAGTGGGGCCAGAATGTTGCTGTTTGGGGAGTAAAAACGGGGTTTCTCCCCAGCTCCTCCTTTCATCAGAAGATTGGCTTGGACCCTTCTTCAAAAGAAAGCTGTTTTTAGCTAATGTGTTGAGTGTTTCTATGAGAAAAGAGAACCTGCTGTAAGTGAGACTTGAGGGAACGACTCTGGCGAGGGGAGAACACCTGCAGTGAGCAGTGACCCTGAAGCCATACCCCAGAGGGCCCGTGTCCATTGGGAGCCCAGTCGGGAAAGCAATGTGTCATGCCAGCTGTGCCACTCGGCA
Organism: Galeopterus variegatus; assembly: GCF_000696425.1. Classification (NCBI taxonomy): domain Eukaryota; kingdom Metazoa; phylum Chordata; class Mammalia; order Dermoptera; family Cynocephalidae; genus Galeopterus; species Galeopterus variegatus. The sequence continues at coordinate 99,606 of NW_007732360.1, read as the reverse complement.
GTGGCCTTGGGCAATCACATCCTTGTCCCTGAGCCTCAGTTTCGCTGTCTATGATATACGAGGAGGGAATGAAATGGTCTCTAGACACCTGGAAGTCTACAAGTCCATGTGGCTCTCTCCATGGCTTTCAGCTCTCTTTGCCACCAAGGTGCTGCACTGCTCTGTGATGAACACCTTGCCCTTGAGGCATTTAATGGGCCAGGGAGAAAGGGCAGGGAATGGGGCACTGTAACTGGAGAAGTGGGACAGAGGCGAGTGGAAGAAGAAGGACAGAGGGGAGGAGGGGGGTTTGGAGGAAACACACAGTGTTGGGGCCAGAGGAAAGTCAAGCCAGGCAGGCACCTGACGCTCTGTCCCAGCTCTGTGACAGGTGACACAGCTACCCAGACACCCCGGCCTGTGACCCCCGTGTCCTCACCCTGCAGCATTGCCGACGTGGTGTAGTAGTTGAAGGGCACGTTCTTCACTAGGTGTTCCTCGGGGTCGAGGCTGGCCAGCTTCGCTCCCACCAACACCGACTTGCCAGTGCCGGCGGTGCCCACCAGCATGACAGGCCGCTGCCACGCCATGAGCCGCTCCAAGAAGTAGAAGATGCGGACGGTCTCGGTCGTGGGCACCAGACAGGCCTGGAACGGGAACATGATGTGGGTGCCAGGTGTGGGCCCCAGGGAGCAACAGATGCATCATAGAATGTTCCCGAGCATCTNCGGACCGGTCTCTATATGGGATCTGAACCCTCGGCGGGAGTGCCGCCGCGCTCCCAAGCACTGCTCTCTACCAAGTGCGCCGCTGGGCCGGCCCAAAAAGAATGAAATTCTGCCAGTGCAGCAACATGGATGAGCTTAGAGAAAATTACTTAAGTGAAATAAGCCAGGCAGAGGAAAAAGTACTGATCCCATGTTCATTGTAGCTCTATTTACAATAGCCAATATATAAAACCAATGTAAATGTCCACCAATGGATGACTGGATAAGGAAAATGAGCTATATATACACAGTGGAATACTACTTAGCCATAAAAATAATGAAATTCTGCCATTCTCAGCAACATGGATGAGCTTGGAGAAAATTATGTTAGTGAAATAAGACAGGCACAGAGGGAAAATTACCTCATGTCTTCACTCATAAGTGGGAACATAGAGAGAAAGAAGGAAGAAAATACCATGGTGGTGTGTTAGATTTGCAGAGGGAGAGGACAAATCTAGGGTTGCTGGTAGGGAGGGGAGGGAGATTGGGGAGAGGATGGGGAAAAAATAGAATATAAAAAAAATGTAAAAAATGAGAAAATTACTAAAAGAAAAAGTGTATCATGTCTGTAGCTGTTACACTGTGGAACAAAAAATTGAAGAACTACTCTTTCAGTATTCAAATAGAAGATGCTCACATCTTCAACAAACTAGTGAAGTTCCGACATAAGTCTTTGTCGTTTCGCTTTGTCTTCCTTGTTAACATTCATGTTGGAATGACATTCATTGCTGGATTGGGATTGGCGTCGTGAAACATTTACCAGCCCAGCAGCAGATGAAGCCCAAAGGCTAGTTTGGAAAAAGAGCTGAAGAAGTGTCTGTCACTAAGGGAGGTGGTGGGGAGACAGGATGAACTACCCTCAACAGGCTCCAGGCTCTTCACTGCTACGAGAGGTAGAGGACAGAGATGGGTGCTTCCCGCCAGCACTTGCAGCTGGATGGATCCAAATCCCAGAACCGGCAAATGGTGTAGAAAGAAGGTGGGAATATGAGCTGGTGTCTCCCAAGGGAACCGGGACTACTGAGTGCCAGCAGAGGCAGCACCACAGTGCTTGATTCTGGGGTTTTCTCCAGGTGGAGACTGCAGGAAGACTGGGTAAAATGGTCAAGGCTGTTTTGCAAGCTGGTGAGGCCTGGGTGATGAACTCAGAGAGAAAAAGTACAAGGTTCACTTTTCATGTGATAAGCTGTGGCTTATAATTTATCAGTCTGCAAATAGCTCATACACTGAATTCTTTACTTTTGGTGGATTTTGCATTCTAGGTATGAGTGTGCACTATAGAGTCATCCGGGAAAGCCCAGGCCAAGTGACAGAGAGTGGGGCCAGAATGTTGCTGTTTGGGGAGTAAAAACGGGGTTTCTCCCCAGCTCCTCCTTTCATCAGAAGATTGGCTTGGACCCTTCTTCAAAAGAAAGCTGTTTTTAGCTAATGTGTTGAGTGTTTCTATGAGAAAAGAGAACCTGCTGTAAGTGAGACTTGAGGGAACGACTCTGGCGAGGGGAGAACACCTGCAGTGAGCAGTGACCCTGAAGCCATACCCCAGAGGGCCCGTGTCCATTGGGAGCCCAGTGTATGGACACTGGTGGGAAGCATGGTCCATGTGGAGTCGGGAAAGCAATGTGTCATGCCAGCTGTGCCACTTGGCAGTGGCCTTGGGCAATCACATCCTTGTCCCTGAGCCTCAGTTTCGCTGTCTATGATATACGAGGAGGGAATGAAATGGTCTCTAGACACCTGGAAGTCTACAAGTCCATGTGGCTCTCTCCATGGCTTTCAGCTCTCTTTGCCACCAAGGTGCTGCACTGCTCTGTGATGAACACCTTGCCCTTGAGGCATTTAATGGGCCAGGGAGAAAGGGCAGGGAATGGGGCACTGTAACTGGAGAAGTGGGACAGAGGCGAGTGGAAGAAGAAGGACAGAGGGGAGGAGGGGGGTTTGGAGGAAACACACAGTGTTGGGGCCAGAGGAAAGTCAAGCCAGGCAGGCACCTGACGCTCTGTCCCAGCTCTGTGACAGGTGACACGGCTACCCAGACACCCCGGCCTGTGACCCCCGTGTCCTCACCCTGCAGCATTGCCGACGTGGTGTAGTAGTTGAAGGGCACGTTCTTCACTAGGTGTTCCTCGGGGTCGAGGCTGGCCAGCTTCGCTCCCACCAACACCGACTTGCCAGTACCGGCGGTGCCCACCAGCATGACAGGCCGCTGCCGCGCCATGAGCCGCTCCAAGAAGTAGAAGATGCGGACGGTCTCGGTCGTGGGCACCAGACAGGCCTGGAACGGGAACATGACGTGGGTGCCAGGTGTGGGCCCCAGGGAGCAACAGATGCATCATAGAATGTTCCCGAGCATCTCAGAAGAGGGGATCCCGTCAGGGTGGAGCTTCCCTCATGCCCACAGTAAGCCCGTCCTACACACTCACCCTGGGGCTCCCTGCAGTTGGTAGAGAGCACCCCTGCCTTCCTCTCCTGCTCTTGACGGTCTCCCTGTGGCCTCTCTGATGTACGTGAGAAACTTCTGCCTCTGCCAGCTCCTCCCCTAGCCCCCACGATGCCTGCTGGGTCTGGTATTTAAGTTTCCTAGCCTAAAGGGGAGCCTGAGACTTCATGACATCTATGATTTCCTCTGAAAAGGCGTGCAGCTGGGGGCTGACCAGCTCCTAGCATGGTCAGACACTTGGAAACAGGTAAGGGGCTGCTGCTAGAGCCGCTGTAGATCCATAGGGAGTGCATGTCCTTGCTCAGCCACACTCACCTGCAAAGGCATCTCGGGGTCAAATTCAAACTGGGGGATGAGCTTGGACCAAGGCTCGAATTTCTTCGTCTCTGGGTCTATGTAATAGTCAAAGATGGTCCCCTGGGAGGGAAACTTGACTGTCTTGAACTCAGTCAGCCACCATTTGCTGAACTCTGCCCGGTAGTCCACCAGCTGCAAAAACAAGACAGGTCAGGGACAAGGTTGTCCAGAGCTCCAGAAGCCCAGACAGGTAGCACTGGCATTAGACTGAAGGTCAGGGAAGAATACAAAGTGCCCCTGCCTGTGCAGGCGTGCTGGATGGATCAGCCCTCTGGAAAGTCAGGGCTCCCCTTAGGATCAGCCCTGATGAGGCCCAGCTGCATGGAGCTCCCCTGGACAGCTGCTGCTCTGGAGCTCGTATGGGCATCCTTGGTTGACCACACGGCTGAGCCCCCCCTGGCACTGGGATGTCTCACAGCCACCAAAAGGTGAAGATGGCTGCAGGAGAGAGGAGAGTGGACCCTGGGACCAGAATATGGGCAAGTGTGGCCCAAGACTTTCTGAAGAGAGAGACCAGACAACATCCTCTAGATGCCCGAGGCCTGCAGCAGTTTCCGGGATGGAGGGACTAGAAGGGTGACTGTTGACACTGGGGGGACAGTGTGGCTAAGTGAGAAGAGCCTCAGAAGGGGAGCCAGGTATGTAACCACAGGCAAGTCACTTCTTTCTGTGCCTCAGTTTCCTTACCTATGAAATGAAGTCCTGGAAAGGAATATTTGTAAGGTCCCTTCAAGAGCTAAAATTCTAAAATCTAGGAGCAGCAGAGGAGACAAAGCTTTGTTGGCCTTCCTGACAGAAGGGGCAGGTAGGGACACAGACTTTACATGTGCAGATACCTGACCACAAGTCTCCTAAGGACAGGGCTGTGCACACAGAGGACTCGGACTCTCTTACTGTGTCCAAGCCAAAGTGTGCACACACACACACACACACTCACACACGAGAGCACATGCACACTCTCTCACACACACATACAGACCCAAAGTATACCTGGTGCTGCTGGCAGCCCCCCAGGAGAGCAAACCCACCCTTCGAATGCACAGACTTAAGAAAAATCCTAAAAAGGAAAGAGGCCAAGATTGGGCATTTCAGGGGATGTGCACAGAAGGCAGGCCAAAGATGGGGTTCAAAGGCTGGACAGACCAGGGAGCCCGCTGCAGGGTGGCCAATCTGGGTTCTGAGGACAGGGCGTCCTCATTTGCCATCTCTTAAATAAGTAGGACTGAATTATTTCACTTTAAAATGAGAATGGAAATAGACCCTAAGACAAAGACGTATGTGCTGTTCTCTTTCTGATCTGAATTCAGATTAAGGGGACCCTGTAGTTTCCCAAGGTTGATCTCTCTAATCAGAAGCCAAGGAAAAATCAACATTTTAATCTCATGGATAAAATCTTGAAGACCTTTAACTTTCTTTTTTTTAAAAATTGAAACATAGTTGGTTGTACATACCTTGTGGTACACAATTGAATATCAATACCTGTGTGCAATATGTGGTGCTCAAATCAGGATGATTAGCAAATTAAACATTACACAATGTAATCATTTTTCGAGTCCCTTTACCAATTCCTCCTTCACTCCCCTCCCCCTCCCCATTTCCCATCTCTGGTGGCCTCAGTTCTGTTCTCTCCTCGTGAAAGTTCAACATATTATTGTGATTGTTGTATCTTTCTTTATTATTTTTAGCTCCCACTTATGAGTGAGGACATGTGGCATTTCCCTTTCTGTGCCTGGCTTAGTCACTTCATATAATTTTCTCTAAGTTCATCTATGTTGCTGTGAATGACAGGATTTCATTCTTTTTCTTGGCAGAGTACTATTCCGTTGTGTAAATATACCACATTTTCCTTATCCAGTCATCTGATGGTGGACATTTAGGTTGTTTCCCTATCTTAGCTATTGTAAGTAGAGCTGCAACAATCATGGGAGTGCAGGTGTCCCTTTGACATGATGATTTCCATTCCTTTGGGTATATACACAGCAGTAAGATTGCTGGATCATATGGCAGTTCTAACTGTAGTTGTTTGAGAAACCTCCATACCATTTTCCACAATGTCTGCATAAATTTACAGTCCCACCAACAGTGTAGGGTGTTCCCCTTTCTCCACATCCTCGCCAGCATTTGTTATTCTCTGCCTTTTTGGTAACAGCCAGTCTGACTGGGGTGAGATGGTATCTCAATGTGGCTTTGATTTGCATTTTCCTGATGCTGAGTGATGTTGTGCATTTTGTCATGTGTCTGTTGGACATTTATATGTCTTCCTTTGAGAAATGTCTATTCAGCTCCTTTGCCCATTTTTTAATCGGGTTTTGTTTGTTTGTTTTTACTTGTAAGTTGTTTGATTTCCTTGTATATTCTGGATATTAATCCAACATCTTTTGTTGGATGCATAGCTTCCAAATATTTTCTCCCACTCAGTAGGTTGTCTTTTCACTCCATTGTTTCTTTTGCTGTGCAGAAGCTTTTTAGTTTGATATAATCCCATTTGTTTATTTTTTCTTTTGTTGCCTGTGCTTTGGGGGTCTTATTCCTAAAGTCTTTGCTCATCCTACTCCCGTAAGTGTTTCCCCTATGTTTTATTCCAGGAGTTTTAAAGTTTCAGGTCTTATATTTAAGTCTTTAATCTGTTCTGAGTTGATTTTAGTAAATGGTGAGAGGTACAGGACTAGTTTTGTTCTTCTACATATGGATATCCAGTTTTCCCAGCACCTTTTATTGAAGAGGGATTTGTTGAAGATCAGTTGGCTGTAAAGTCTGTGGGTTGATATCTGGATTCTCTATTCTGTTCCATTGGTCTGAGTGTCTGTTTTTACACCAGTACCATGCTGTTTTGGTTACTATACCTTTATGGTGTAATTTGAAGTCAGGGAGTGTTATGCCTCCAGCTTTATTTATTTATTTATTTTTGCTCGGGATTGCTTTGGCTATTCAGAATCTTTTGTTGTTCCATATGAATGTTAGGATTGTTTTTTCTATTTCTATGAAGAATAAGACAATTAAGTTTCTATGAAAACCAAATTTTAGGTTTATATGGAAACACTGAGATGAGGACCACCTTTAAAAAGAATGAGGCTGTGGATCTTCTCTTTTCCTCCCTTCTGATTCCACCTTGAGCTACCTGGTCAATTTCTCAACCAAGTCATGAGCCAGGCCATGCTGACATTATCTCACCCCCATAACCTGGGGCTTGACCTCACATTTTGCTATTATTGGACACTGTAAGGACAAGATAGTCTCTGCTGAGCTGACCCCAATGGTCCTTTCTCAACTCAGCACTGTGGGCATCTTTCCAGCAATGGGCCTTAATGAATAGACCCCTTTGGAAATCCCCATCTCCTTTGGATTCTCTCCCTGCCTGTTAACCTGGGTGACACTAAGACTTTACTGGCATTCTGCAGCAGAGTTTGGGACCCAATCTCACCTTCTTTTAACTTCACAATGCTCTCAATTATTCTGGCTAGTTAAAATTATCACTATTTTATATATGAAATGTGGAATATACTAAAAAGCATATGTACTTCACAGGGCCTGGTTTTCCAAAGCCTTGCAGTTTCAAATATTGACCTTGCAAGAACAGAAAATTTTCCTCAGGCTATAAGTCTCTGTTGCAAGATAAGAATTGCAGCACAGCACGTTGCTGGCTCAAAGACACACTAGTTACTGATTGTTATGTAAAGATACTGAGAAATTGCCATAAGAAGGAATGTTTCCTAAGATCAGGCTTGTGTTGATAAGACCACTTAATTGCCTTACTGGAATGTCATCTGGCTTGTTCACTGAAAGAGAACCACCTTTGTTCTCTTCCTGTAACTTCCTGGTCTGGAAAATAAATGCAGGAAGAGAACCCCAATTCAACATTAATTTCCCAAATGGAAGGCTTGGCTCTCGCTTGAGTGTTCCCAGGGAACTTAACCTCTTTAGGGCTTCTTGCTGCTCAGGAGAGATGGGCTTTGAGTAATCCTTTGTGTCTCCATCACCCAGGGGAAGTGGGGTGACAAATCTGTGGGGGGGCAAAGCAACGCAAAGCAACAATAAAAAGACAGAATTGGGGGGCCGGCCCGGTGGTGCACTGCTACAGTGCGCCACTTGGGAAGCGCGGTGGCGCTCCCGCCGAGGGTTCAGATCCCATGTACAGACCGGTTCCCGCTCACTGGCTGAGCGAGGTGTGGGAGCAACACCGAGGGTTGCGATCCTGTTGCCGGTCCCGGTCCGGTACGGGCGCGACACTGAGGGTTGCGATCCGTTGCCCGACACGAAAAAAGACAAAAAGGAAAAAAAAAAAAGACAGAATTGGGAATTGAATCCAGGTTTTCAGTCTCCCATTCTGGAGCTCTCTCTACCATACACTTCTGAGAGATCATTTTCTGTGATTATTGCAAAGTATTCAACCAGAACAGTTTTTATTTTTATTTTTGGTTTGTTTTTGTTTTTTTTAAATTGGACCTTCTACTCAGGTACAGGCTCCTTTCTGTATTTCTGCTTTGCTTTAATAACAACTTTTTAAATGTAGCACCATTGGTATTCCATTGGTGATGGAATTTTGGCCAAATTCCCACTTTCCAATTTGCAGCACTATTTTTGGTGTGTAGCTTTAATGCAGGTTGTGTAGGGGGTCTTGGAGAATTCCTGCTGCTAAAAGCTTTCTCCCTTGTCCTCGCCCCATGTGCCAGCATATCTGCCCACTTCTCCAAGTGCTCCAGAGCCCAGGATGCCTGGAGGGATGCTTTTTCCTAGGCTTTTAAAGAGTTGAGTAGATTTAACTTTTTCTATAAAGAGATAGAAAAATTGACCAAGTATCTTTGTCCTGATACCCCACTGTCTGCTCAGCATCAATATGGGAGAGAGCCCAGTGGTTGCTCACTGACAGACATTTCAATAGTGGAAAGGTCAGAGAGTGCATTTGGTAGAGAGCAATAACCTATGCATTTGGGATCTCTGTGCACTTCAGTTAGGTCTCATCCATCCTGCTGGACTCTGTGCCTCGTTGCCTAAAGGAGAGATGTAAAGCTATCAAAGAGGCAGTTGACAGAGAAGCTCCAAGGACTGCAGAACAGACCACACAAAATGCTCAGCTGTCAAACTCCTGGTCCACACATCCTCCAGCCCTTGGAGAGCTCCCTCTCTGCCCCAGGGCACATGGCTCTGCGGAAGAAGATGGACAAAGGCACTTCCTGAGAGCCTGAGAGAGCTGCTTTCTGAATTTTGAGCACCAAAGCACACATTAGGGAGTGGTGGGAGGGAGGATGGATGTTACACCCAGGGTCTGAGAAAATGGAAAAGAAGTTCGCCATTAGTGCTTTTTGTCCCAGCTCACTTCCATTTTCTATTCCTTGAACATGGCTTTGCCTTGGGAGGCTGAAACTTTTTTTACCTTTCTTTGAAAGAGACTCACAATCAACCCAGACCAGAAAGAGTAAATCATAACCCTCTAGCAACTGCAGCTTGGTCTGATCCCCTATTGTGAGAGAGGCACCAGATACTTGCTGTAAAACTGAGCATTTATGTTAGGAGAATATCAATAATAAGCACATCTGCATGCCAGCACTGTTCTAAGTGCTTTGCACGCATTCATGTTGGGTGATGAGAACAGCACACATTTGCTTAATCCTCACTGCCATGCTAGGAACTGGGCACCACTGTCATTATCTTTTGCACACATGGGGAGTGTGAGGTAGAGAGCACTTGGGTTACTCACCCTATGTCCCTAGATAATAGCAGTAGAGTTACAATTAAAATCCACAGGCCATGTTCTTCTTCTTTTCTGTTTTTCGTTTTTTGTTTTTGCTTTCCTAAGCTTATTTTTTCGAACCACTTTATTGTAGCATAATTGATATAGAGAAAGCTGTACATATTCAATGCATACAACTTGATGAGCTTGGAGATATGTGATGGATATGCTATCTACCCTAAGTGAATCATTGTTCAATATATGCATGTATTGAAACAATACACTATACCCCACAAATACATACAATTAAAAAAAATACACCTTTGACATCAGCACCACAATCTATGCATAAACCTATCCATGACCAGCAAAGATTCCTCCTGCCCTCTTATTTATTATTATCATCGCTATTATTTTGTGATAAGAACACTTCACATAAGATCTACTCTCTCAGCAAATTTTTATAGAGAGGAAAGAAATCCTGACATTATGTCAATAAGGATGAACCTGGAGGACATTATACTAAGAGACATAAGCCAGACACAGAGGACAAATACTACATGATCTCATTTACACGATAAATCTAAAATAGTCATACTCATAGAAGCAGAGTAGAATTGCGGCTGCCAAGATCTAAGGGGAAATGGGAGATATTGGTCAAAGCTACAAAGTTTCAGTTATGCAAGATGAATAAGTCCAAGATAAATAAACCTCCTGCATAGCATAGTGCCTATAATTAACAACACTGCATTGTTTACTTAAAAACTTGCGAAAGGAGTCCATGTTTTTAACCTCTGTATGATATTGCGTGATAACTACAGTCAGTTGGAGAATAGGATGCTAAGATATTTCAAGCCAACATCTCTACCTCCAAACAGCAAGAGGCTACAGCAGCCAACACTGTGAGACAAATGCATACCAATTCAGTTTCCTAGTCCTAGATGCCAACTGACATTTGGCCCAGCCTTCTCTGGACAGCTCTGGGTTTCGGGGCTATGGAGTGGTACATGTAGTTCTGGAAGATTTTTAGAAGGCTGAAGGGATTCCTTCCACTCAAGCTTCTATAGCACAGCATCCTTCCACCCTTCTGGCTATAAAGCACACATTGCCTGACAACGTAGTATATATATACCAGCAGTTGTTTAAACTCAAACACTGTACAACTCTCCCAGAAAGCACAGATGTGTTCACCCAAAAGCTCCAAACACACCACAACCTTATCTGTCTCACCCCGGGAGGCCCTTCTATGGGGACTGATGTCTTTATCAGAGCAAAAGGTAGATAACTACATAGTTTTCTGCTTTCAAGTTAATTCTGACATTTAGCTGTCCTATCTTCCAAATCTCTGTTGAAGGATCAGTTTTTTTTTTTTTCTTTTTGTCTTTTTTCGTGACCGGCACCGGATCGCAACCCTCAGTGTTGCGCCCGTACTGGACCGGGACTGGCAACGGGATCGCAACCCTCGGTGTTGCGCCCGCACCTCGCTTAGCCAGTGAGCGGCCGGTCTGTATGTGGGATCCGAACCCTCGGCAGGAGCGCCGCCGTGCTCCCAAGCGGCGCACTGTAGCAGTGCGCCACCGGGCCGGCCCCTGAAGGATCAGTTTTTGCTGATGCAGATTTCAATGTTGGTGTTGACCTCAGCACGTCGCCTTACCTGATCTTGGACCATTGCTCCCCCAAAAGCCCAGATGGCAGCAAACACAAAATAAAGCTCGTAGGTTTCCTTGGGGCAGTCGGCAGGTATGTCCTCTGTGGTCAGGAGACACTCAAGAAGGTGGCAGAGTGTCTGAACCATGCTCTGCTCTGGGACTGGAATTATCTTCTTAAACCTGCAAAGAGAGATGCAGACGTGCTCTGAAGCACTACGGCTATTCCATCCTTGAGGCGCTGTTGGGCAGCTGTGGCACCCACACGCTTTTGGTGGACTCAGTGATTTGTTAAGTGCTCTGGGGTTATGGAGGACCACGTGCCACATAAGTCTTCACTCTCATCTGCTCCTGTTGGGTCAGCGTCCTTTGTAAAGGAGTGAGGGCCAGAGCTCTCCTGAGGAGGTTCCTTTCCTCACCCTCCTTTCCGCTGACACCCCCCATCCTCCTCCTCCCTTCCCTTCACAGTGATGACCACCCCAGTCCCTGGGATGCAGGCAGTGGCAAGAAAGCAAGCAAACACCTCACTTTTCACTCAATTTCTTCAATTGTCAAAAAGAACCTAAAAATGCAATATGGGTGCAATTGAGAGATTTGTCCTTTCACTCCTTCACCTCAGAGATTTTCCTCCTATGAAAACACACTGAAAACATGTTTTCTTGGGCCAGAGTTTTGTCTGAAGACCAGGACAGATGGTTATTTTATACAATCATGAGTAACTGTACAGAGTTCCTCATCTGAAAATACACTTCTATGACTTTGCCCTGGCCTGAAGTTTGTAATTTTAATCTCATCTCTAGGGGTATTGACTAAAAGGAAGATATCAAGAGATGCACAAAAGACATCTTGTGCTCAAGGGAGCAGGAGTGGGCACACGCACATGCACACACACATGCACACACACGTCTCTCTCCTTGCGCACTCTCGTCATAATGCGTGTACACCATGTAGCCACACATTCAACCCATGTTGCCACCTCCCATGGGATGACGAGCTCATGGGCTGCAGGGAGGCAGAGTCTGCTGTCACAAGATGAGTAACACCACCAACTGACACCTTGCAAGTCATTTACCAGCCCTGGGCCTCGAGTTGCCCAGCATGCATTCTCTTCAGCATTTTGTGTGTGTGCTTGTTTTAATCTAGTTGCAATCCTTACAACAATACTGTGCAGTGGTCTAACAGTCTAGGTGTTACTTCCATGAGTGATGAGGGTGCTTGCTCCTTGCTTGGCTTTCCTTCATTTACTGGACACATATTTGTAAGAAAATAAAGAAATGGCACTATCTCAGGCTCAGTGTTGGATGAAGAACCAGGGCAATAGGTACCAACTGCCCTTACATTCCAAAATGAGACTCCAGACAACCTAGGTGGGGTTTGCAAGGGGTTTGGCAACCTGGTCCCTCACCCTCTCAAGGATATAGAGGATCAAAGTATAAGATGCTGGAGGGGCCAGAAATTGGGATGCAGGATTTTGTAGAGAGCTCTAGGTGTGCCTTCCCCTGGAGGGGAGGCAGGTGCTTGTCCCTAACAGCTGGGGAAAGGGATTTCTACAGGACTAGTCTGAGCTGGTGAAGGACCCATGCCTGGAAAACCCCAAGGAGACTTGCCGATCTCACAGTGGAGTGTAGAGAGGTTGCTTGTGGGGCAGCCTGCAATCCAGTTTGTCAAAGCAAAGGACGGGTGAGTATTTGCTGGAATCCAGTTGTGGGCATGTGCACGTGGGGTTGTTTGAGCTCTGGCTGAGGGGGGCACCTGAAGGGGTTAGGCAAGGCATATGGGGATTGGCTGAAGGAGGGGCACTTGTTTTCTTCAAGGAACAGAAGATGAGAACTCCAGTTGGGGGGGGGGGTCTAAGGAGCTCCCAAAAGCTCCCAAAGAGAAGGAGTTGGATTTCAGGATCTGCCACAGTCAGGGTAACTAAGGCCACACCAGGTCCAGCCAAGTGAGACCTCTCCTGCCCCATCCTGTCTTCTCTCTGTCCCACTGCAGCCCTGACAGTGTCAGAAGGGGGTGGCTGGTAGAGTAAGAAGTCAAGAACCCTTCCCTTCCCACTGCGGGCCTAAGCTGAGCTGCGGGGCACAGAGCAGAAGCTTCCATTATAAATGGTATTTGATCCTTTACATTTTAAAAGGACTAACTGTGTGTGTGTGTGTGTGTGTGTGTGTGTATGACTGGAAGTGATCAGATGCCTTTTTGTTACTGAAGAGTGACCAGAAAAGTCATGGTTATTGACCTAGAATCTCATCCAGGGGCAGGAGGAGAAACAGCTCTATCAAAGGGTTTGAAGGAACGGTGGGAAATAAAACAATGTTGTTTTATAATTGCCCTTTATGAGGCCTGCTTGTTCAATTAAAAAAAAAAAACTGGTATGTGTTGCCATCCATGGCTTTGTAGTAACAGAGCTGCACAAAGCTGTCATTATGATACAGTGTCCGTATAAAATAGAAGTAAGGATCTGAAGCAAGCACCTACATTACTAACATGCCGTCATGCCCTGGGAGCACCCTGGGACCTCAGCTCCCTAATCTGTGGGATGGTTAGCCCTCTTAGGAGTGCTGTGAGCATGAAATGAAAGGATATCCAGATCAGGCACTCATAAGTGACAGCTATTATTATTATTTTTTCCTTGATAACCACAAGGAAGGGTGTTGTCACTGGATAGACTTCATATAGTTAGATTCTTCAAAGCTGGCTTCAAAGGCATGTGCATACACCAGCACACACACACACACAGACACACACACACACATACTCACACATGCACACAGTAATGCGCACACACAGATGCACAAGAGTTTGGCATATCTTGTTCTAAATGCCCAGAGTGAGAAACAGCCTGACCTTTAGTCAAAAGATATATTGGACAAGTGTCTCAGGAAAAGATAAAGAACAGGGATAGATTATTTTCGTAAAACCTTACCCCTCTCTGGTACTTTAACTCTTTGGTGACACTAGCCTCTCACATTGGTGACCCTAAACCCTATTGCCCACTTCCAGATCTGACCAGTGACCAGGGCTGCTTTATCCCACGAGATCCCCAGGCCATATACTCCATAGGCCACATTCAAAGCCATTTTCAAAGGTTTATGAAAATACTGAAGTTTGGAAAAATAATTATTGACCCCCAAACATAAAAACTACAAAATCAAAATCAATAAGTGTTTCATTAAATACCTAATATATACCACTCTGTCACCTACTTGACTACAACTCAATTTTTAGTTATACAAAATTCACTTTGAATGTGGTTTGATTTTTTTAGGGTGAGGACAGGGCGTATGGAAGAAGAGGGTCTGGGGCCCCTCCCAACATCGCTGCTGCTGTGGTCCAAAGTGCTCCCTCCCCTCTGCCTACATGCTTGTGAGGAATTGTGTCCCCTCTGCTATCTGCTGTGCCTGGAGGGGAATGCTCTGGGGACATCTGACTTTGGGGACAGGACAGAAAATCAGTGGGACATCAGGTATGAGCCAATGGGCTCTTTATCTCTGCCCTCACTTGCTCCCCTCCCATCCCTCGGCCTACCTGGTTCTGAGTGTGTCTAAGCAGGTGGGAAGATACTTGTCAAACAGAATGGTCAGGTTGGCTCTTTCCATCTGCATTTCCCTCTTGTCAATCCAGCTGCTGACAGGGGGGTTCCATCCCAAGTCTGCCGGGTTGATGTACAGGATCCCTGGAGCACAGAGAATAATGTTCACTGAATATTCTATACATGTCAGTGAATATTCTATCCAAGAATATTCTTTGCCCCAGGGAGTTATTTTTTTTTTTTCTGTTTAGGAAATGTACAGAAGATTGGGCTTAAAAGTACAGAAATCTGACCTAGGTCTGAGACAGCAAATGGGTTTGCTTGTGAGGACCAAATTTAATTGGTTGATAATCGATGAATAGAGCAGCATGAAGAAGGGCCAAGTCTAGGCTCAAGAGGAAAGGAGGCTGTAAGTCGTTAGCAATACTTGTCACATATGGGGTCAAATGGTGGCCCCCCCAAAAGATATGTCCATGTCCTGACTGCTGCAACCCATCAACGTGATCTCATTTGGAACAGTGGCCTTTGCAGATGTAGTTAAACTAAGGAATTTGAGATGAGATTATCCTGGATTACCTGGGTGGGACATTTACAAGTGGGCAGTGATTGTAGTTATGGGGCCATAAACTAAAGAACGCCTTAGCTGTAAGATGCATGGAAGGAATCTTCTGTCCAGCCTTTGGAGGGCGCACAGCCTGGCTGAACTTGATTTTGGACATTTGACTTCCAGAAATATGAGAAAATAAATTTTTGTTGTTGTAAAAGCCACCATGTTTGTGGTAATTTGTTATACTTGTTGCAGCAGCCCAAGGAAACTGATATAGATGGCGGAGACAATTCTCCTGGCCTGAGTTCATCAGCCTTAGCACAGATCCTTGAAAGAGAATCTGACAGTATGCTAGAGACCAAATAAGTTCTCTTTTTAAATATTTATTTCATAGTTATTTTTAAAATCTGTTTTAGAAGCTTTATTGAGATATAATTGATATTAAAAAACCTGCACATCAAACTAAATGAAATAGAAACCCAAAAAACGATGACACAAAATGTTGTTTTTTTGAAAAGATAAATAAAATTGACAAATCTTTAGCATGGCTAACTAAGAAAAGAAGAGAAAAGACCCAAACAACAAAAATTAGAAATGAAAAAGGTGATATTACAACTGATACCTCAGAAATACAAGGAATCATTAGAGACTACTATAAACAACTATATGCCGACAAATTTGAAAATCTAGAGGAAATGGATAAATTTCTGGACACATACAAACTACCAAAACTGAGCCAAGAAGATATAGAAAATCTAAACAGACCATTAACAATAAAAGAGATTGAAGCTGTTATCAGAAAGCTCCCAAAAAAGAAAAGCCCAGGACCAGATGGGTTCACTACAGAGTTCTACCAAACCACTGAAAAGGAAATGATACCAATTCTCTACAAACTATTCCAAAAGACTGAAACAGAGGCCATTCTCCCAAACTCATTCTATGAGGCAAACATCACCCTGATACCAAAACCAGACAAAGATACAACAAAAATAGAAAACTATAGGCCAATGTCCTTGATGAATAGAGATGCAAAAATCCTCAATAAAACACTAGCTAACAGAACACAGCAACACATACACAAAATTATCCACTTTGATCAAGTGGGATTCATCCCAAGGATGCAAGGTTGGCTGAACATATGCAAATCAATAAATGAGATATACCACGTCAATGAAAGCAAAGACAAAAACCAAACCATATGATCATCTCTATAGATGCTGAAAAAGCATTTGACAAAATTCAACACTTGTTCATTATAAAGACTCTTTACATGTTAGGTGTAGATGGAAAATATCTCAACACAAAGCCATATATGATAAGCCCACTGCCAATATCATCCTGAATGGGAACTAGACAAGGATGCCCACTCTCACCACTCCTATTCAATATAGTGTTGGAAGTACTAGCCAGAGCAATCAGAGAAGAGAAAGAAATAAAAGGCATCCAGATTTGGAAAAATGAAGTCAAACTGTCCATTTTGCAGATTATATGATCCTATATATTGAACAGCTTAAAGCCTCTACCAAAAAACTCTTAGAGCTGATAAATGATTTCAGCAAAGTTCCAGGATACAAAATCAACACACAAAAATCAGTAGCATTTCAAAACTCCAACAGTGAACATGCAGAAAAAGAAATCAAGAAAGCTAGCCCATTTACAATGGCCACCAAAAAAATAGAATATTTAGGAATAAAGTTAATCAAGGATGTAAAAAAATCTCTGCAAAGAGAACTACAAATCACTGTTGAGAGAAATTAAAGAGGACACAAGAAGATGGAAAGATATCTCATGCTCTTGGATCGGAAAAATTAACATTGTGAAAATGTCCATATTACCCAAAGTGATCTACAGATTCAATGTAATCCCCATCAAAATTCCAATGACATTTTTCTCAGAAATGGAAAAAACTATCCAGACATTTATAAGGAATAACAAAAAACATCACATAGTCAAAGCAATCCTGAGCAAAAATAATAAAGCCAGAGGCATAAGATTACCTGACTTTAAACTATACCACAAAGCTATAATTACCAAAACAGCATGGTACTGGCATAAAAACAGACACACAGATCAATGGAATAGAATAAAGAACCCAGATATCAACCCATACACCTGCAGCCATCTGATCTTTGAAAAAGGCACCAAGTCTACACCCTGGGGAAGAGAGCTGGGAAAACTGGATATTCATATGTAGGAGAATGAAACTAGACCTATACCTCTCACCATATACCCAAATCAACTCAAAATGGATTAAAGAATTAAATATACATCCTGAAACAATAAAACTCCTTAAAGAAAACATAGGGGAAACACTGCAGGAAGTAGGAGTGGGTACAGGTTTCATGAATATAACCCCCAAAGCACAGGCAACTAAAGGAAAAATAAACATATGGGGTTCTATCAAACTAAAAAACTTCTGCACAGCAAAAGAAACAATCAACGGAGTGAAAACACAACCAACAGAGTGGGAGAAAATATTTGCAAAATATATATCAAAGGATTAATATCCAGAATATACAATGAACTCAAACAACTTTACAGCACAGAAACAAATAACCCCATTAAAAAATGGGCAAAAGAGCTGAACAGGCATTTCTCAAAGGAAGATATACGAATGGCTCACAGACACATGAAAAAATGTTCAACATCACTAAGCATCTGGGAAATGCAAATCAAAACCACTTTGAGATACCATCTCACTCCAGTCAGGATGGCTAATATCCAAAAGACTGAAAATGATAAATGCTGATGAGGTTGCGGAGAAAAAGGAACTCTTGTACACTGTTGGTGGGACTCAAAATGGTGTAGCCTTTATGGAAAATGGTATGGAAGTTTTTCAAACAATTACAGATAGATCTACCATATGACCCAGCTATCCACTGCTGGGAATATACCCAGAGGAATGGAAATCATCATGCCGAAGGGATACCTGTACTCCAACGTTTATTGCAGCACTATTTACAATAGCCAAGAGTTGGAACCAGCCCAAATGTGCATCACAAGATAAGTGGATAAGGAAAATGTGGTATATCTACAGAATGGAATTCTACTCTGCTATAAAAATGAGTGAAATACTACCATTCGCAACAATGTGTATGGACTTAGAGAAAATTATATTAAGTAAAACAAGTCAGGCACAGTAAGAGAAATACCACATGTTCTCACTTATTTGTGGGAACCAAAAATAAATAAATAAACACACAAACAAATAAAGAGTGTGTGGTGGGGAGAAGACACAACCATCACAACAATTCCTTGAACTTGTTAAGACAAGTGAACAGATATGATGTAGGGGGGAAGGGGAGAGAGGGAGGGGGGGAAGAGGAAAGATTAAAGGGTCACGAAAATCAATTACAATGTATACTGACAAATTATCTATATTGAAAATAAAAAATAAATAATCAAAAAATATAAATAAATTAATGAATATCTAAATTAAAAACCTACGCATATTAAGTACATAGTATTTGATGTCTGGACATTGCATTAAAAACCATCACCATGATCAACGTAGTAAACATATATATCATCTCTTAAAGGTTTTTTTTTGGGGGGGTGTTTTTTTTGTAAGGGTAAGAACACTTAACATGACATCTATTCTCTTAAATTTTTTTTTTTAAGTGAACCATACAGCATTGACTGTAGGTGCTATGTGGTAGAGCAGATCTCTAGGACATATTTATCCTGCATAACTGAAACTTTGTACCTATTGGACAACATCTCCCCTACCCCCAACCCGTGGCAACTACTATTCTACTCTCTGCTTCTTTAAATTTGATTATTTTGCCAACATTTATCTTCTAACAAATTTGGTTGGTGGAGATAAACGAAAGTTCCAGTATGAAGTTGCTATTTTCCACCAGGAATTAGTGACGAATGACCATGCTCAGTCATCTTCATGGCCACAGAGGCTAGAACTGGCCTAACAGCAGCCTATATTTGAGACACTTCTGTGCAGAGGACAGTTGTCCAGCTTGGAGGTTTTTCCCGTCCCACGACCACAACATTGCCGAAGTAACAAAAACACAGGGCCCTGGCCTTACAGTGCCTGCTTGTCACCACGGCTGTGGATTAGGGCTGAGAACGAGGCCAGAGTTTCGGGTGAAAGGTTTCTGGCTCCTGTATGGAGCTTTGTTCGGAGTCAGCAAAACCAAAGTAAAGCTTGAGACACCTGTCTAAATTGAGCATCTTTGTGTTTTTTCTTTTCTTTGGCCATACCTGCTCTGGAGACAGTGGCTGGAGTGGCTGTGCGCAGGTGGCTGATCTCAAAGAGGAGCCGCATGGTGGAGTTTAGAGGAATCCTCTCGTTGCTTGCCAGGGTCAGCACCTGGAAACAAGAGCGAGGGACGTGCCTGCTAGAAAGGAGCCAGGATGCATTGCCGGCTGGCGGGACTGGCGGCTCATTATTGGCTGGGATTTGGGTGCTTATTTCTTCTTGTGATTATAAATATTTTCTAAATTTTCTACAATAGTCTCCTCTTTCTCCTTCTGTACCCCTTTGACCCCCACCTCTGTGTGTGTGTGTTGAATGAGGAAAAAACGTTATTTAAACAGTTTGAATTGATGTTAATGATCTGAATGAACTAGACCATATTAGAATAATAAAATTATTAAAAGAAAGGAGCTTAGGTTTTACATTATTACTGTTCTTTTTAAAGTAGCCCATCTCCCAGAGGGAGAGCATACTTTCATTTGAATGATTCTGTAAATGTTGATGAGGTATTGAAACTTCTGTTCAGGACGTGCTTTCTGAGCAAGTTTGTGAGCAGCTACCAGCTAAACAGCCATTTTAATGGCATCCAGTTAGTTTTTGTTGTTTATAAAAAAATAAAATATACTCTCAATGGACAAATATTTGCCACCATTGCAGATATTTGACAATCTCAGAATGTTTTTGATCCTCAATTTCCCTATTTATAGAAAAGAAAAAAGATTCAAATAGATGATTTACGATTCCATCCAGCTCCAAATATTAAATGAATCTCTGTGCAGAGGATTCAGAAGGAAACACAAGGCCAAAAATGGGGTGAGCCCACAGCAGTGCCACTGGAGTAAGCGGAAGGTGCTCGTGGGAATGTGTCGGTTGTGACACCTGTCATAGTCCCTCACTGTGGGCCAGCCATCCTGTGGAATCTCGATTTCCAAATGCGCCTGCCACACCGGGGATCCGGCTTCACAGATGATCAGGGATGGCGTGGGGACTTCCCTCCCTCCCCTCCTCTCCCTTGGATACCTTGTTATCATCCATGACAGTGTTCAGGGATTCAATCCACATCGGATCTATGTCGCCATCCAGTAAAATCCACTTGGGCCCATCATGGGTCATATTGGCAAGCTCCCGCATGATGGAAGAGAACAATCCTAAAAGGGACCATTGACACCTTGTTTTCCAATTCACCATCAATCCTCTTTCTCTTAACGCAGCTGCAGCGCTCAGGAGGCACTAATAGAAAAGGCAGATCTGCCTTTGTATCTTGCTTTACTAAACCCTAAGTGCCCAAGGTTCACTCTTCCTGTGCTTCAGTCTAACTTTCTGTGATGTCAACAACACCTGATAGCACTGGCTTTTTAATGACAAGGGACCCCGTGAATCATTTCAGCAAATGACTGTGATGGGATGGAATTACATTAAACTTTTTTCATCTTTTGTAATTGCAGCCCAGGCAAATGTTGCCCAATGCAGACTTTGGGAGAAACTCAATGTGGTTCTAATTGCCACTACATGAGATTTATATATTAATTTGGGTAGAATTGATTTTTACGGTATTAAACTCTCCCAGTCAATAATAAGGCATGTCTTTTCATCTATTCAGATATTGTTTTATGTTCCTCATACCTTTTTACAGTTTTAAAAATATATCTCTTTGACTAAATGTATTTCTAAATATTTTATAGTTTTCATTGCTGTTGTGAAAGGGATTTTCTCCCTCTGTATTTCATTTTTAGCTGGCTATTGCTAGTTCAGGATAGAGAAAAGCTATCAAATTTTGTATATTTACTTTATATTAAGTTACCTTTAATAAATTTTCTTATGAATTCTAGTGATTTTTCAATAATCACACATGAGTTTTCAAGGTATAAAGTTGCGTAATCAGCAAAACAATCATTTTTCTTCTTTCCTCCAATTTATACCATAAATTCCATTTATTCGTCTTACTGCATTTTCTAGAACCCCTGAGCAAAGCTAAATAATGATGCTGATAATAGGCCTCCCTGACTTTTTCCTCATTTTAATGGAAATGGCTCTAGTGCATCATTGTTTAGAATGATTTCGTTTTCCTTTTGGCTGTAGGTTCAGAGTATTTATCATATTTAAGGAATTTTCTTCTCTTCCTGTTTTACGTAGAATTTTTCTATTAGGAATGGCTATTGAGTTTTAAATATTTATTGATTGATCACGTTTTTATCCTTTAATTTGTTGATGCTTTTTTCAATACTTAAAAAATAATTGATCCATCCTTACATTTTTGGAATAGATTCTACTTGGTCAAAGTATATTATTCTTTTGAGATACAGCTGGATTCTATTTACTGATATTTTATTTAGAATTTCTGAATCTATATTAATAAGTGAAATTGAGGTTTTAGTTTTTGTTTTTTTGGTTCTACATAAAAGTAGCTATCAAGATTATTCTGGTTCCATAAAAAAATTAGACAGCTATCCTTTTTCATGATTTTGGAAATATCTGGTTTTTGTTCTGCTACTATCTTTAAATTTTCCTTTTCATTTGTTTACTCAAGTTTTCTACTTCCAATTGAGTAAATTTTGTTAATTTATATTTGCTAGGGGGTCATCTATTTCTTCTAGCATTTAAAATGTGTGTCATCTAATTAACATAAATATTCTCTTATTATTTAATCTTGTCTATATCTACTGTTATATCTCCTTTCTAATTCCTAATCATATGTATTTTTTTACTTCCCCCTCCGTTAATTATACTCACAATGAACTTATTTTATTGGTCTTTATAAAGAACCTCTGAGTAACTTCAGCTTTTATCTTTATCAGTTTCTTTTTCCTCATTTTCTCCAGGTTTAGTTTGAATAATTTCTTGAGATGGATAATAACTTCTTTTATTTCTAGCCTACCTTCTATATTCAAGAGAGTTTAAAGTTTTTTCTTATAGGCTTTAGATGTGTCCCATAGGTTTTGTAGGAAGTATTCTTCTTTTTATTGCTTCCTAGAGGGGTTGCAATTTAATTTTCTTTTTGATCCAAGGGTTAAGGGAACATTTCTTGATTTGCAAATAGTAAAATTATTTTTGGCTATTTTCTTGCTATTTGTTTTTAATCCTGTTGCATTATAGACAGAGAATGTAATCTGTAAATTAATATTTTTGAATTCATTATAGCATCCTCTGTAGTCAAATAAATTTTTAATTTGGGGGAATGTTTCAAGAACCAATCAAGAAAGCAGCATTTTCTATTTATAGGATGCAAAGTTCTATAAATATGTGTTATATTGAGTTTAATGATGTATTTACCAATTCCTCTGTTTAAACTTATTTTTCTGTCTACTGGAACTATCTAAATTAGAAAAAAGGCATATTAAAACAGCCTACTATATTTATATTTTTATTAAGTTATCCTAAAAATTTTTAAGAGGCTATATTCCATTTATTTTAAAGCTATCTCATTTAGTGATACAGATTTATGATTATTATATCTTTTTTTGTCAATTTTCCCAAATTTAATGTATGTTTAATAAAATTTTAGCTAAGTTTAAAATTTTGAATTATATTATTGAGCTTAAATTTAATGTGAAAAAAGAAGTACCGGAAACAAGCCAAGAAAATTACAGAAGAATACTGAGGAAGGACTTACCTCATCAGACATTGAAATATGCTATAAAATGATTGCAACTGAAGCAGAATGATGTCAGTATAGGATTAGATAAATAGGTGAGTGAAACAGAATAGGAAGCTCAGATTCAGATCTCAGTATATATGGAATTTTAAAAATGACAAACTGGTGTTTTAATTCAGAGAGAAAGGATGGCTTACTTCATAAATGGTGCTGGCACAATCAATTAACCACTTGGAAGAAATAGGATTGATTTTCTACCCTACCTAATACTAAGCCCCCAAATAAATTCCAGATGGATAAAAACATTAATGTAAAAAGAATCTTTTTTGAAAAAAATTATGATATTATACCTGTGCTTAAAGTTAGAAAGAGTTATAAACTAAATAGGAATACCAGATGCTTAAAAAACTAGGTGGACACAATTTTCTTTTTTAAAAAGTGCATGGTTAAATATGTCATGAAATGTCTATAGACAAATGACAGATGAGGGAGTGGTAGAGGGAGGAATTAGCCATGCATATAACAGATAAAGGGTTAATATCTGTGAGCTATAAAGAACTCATAAACTGACAAAAATAACAAGGGCAATAAATGACGAAAGAGCAAATTACCAAAACCAGTGAGGGAGTGGTAGAGGGAGGAATTAGCCATGCATATAACAGATAAAGGGTTAATATCTGTGAGATATAAAGAACTCATAAACTGACAAAAATAACAAGGGCAATAAATGACGAAAGAGCAAATTACCAAAACCAGTGAGAAGGAAAGACGTTAAGACTCACTAATAGCAAAATAAAAATTAGAGATGCTGCTTGTTCTAGCCTCTGACTACAGATATCCAGAGTTTGAGCCTGATGTGGTCAGACATTGAAACAGGGAGGAGCTGAGACTTCCTCATTCCAGAGGCCACATAGGTTTTAGAAAGGGATTTCTATCAGCTCACAGAATTTACTCTTCTAGTTACAGATGACCCCTTTCAACATCTGTCAGTGGTATTTAGTTCTTTGAAGCTGACACCAAGATCAGCACATGGGATTGGGGTCCTCTGAATCACTGCAGAGGGGAATATGGTACCAGAAACCCTTCTGGGGTTGAATGGACATCTTCAGCATCACCAGGGGCCTGGTGCAGTGTTCTTAGCATGAAGCTTCCCTGTCACTGCTGGGGCAATGCTCACAGGGACAGCAGTGTCCCCTGTTGGATGCTGGACTGTACCACTTTCTTGAAAATGAGCCGTAGGATTCCCTATCCGACACGTGCCTGAAATCCACTGCCAGGCAGTACAGCGACTCTACACCATGGCTGTGCTCCAGAATGAGGAATCTCCTGCTGAATGCCTGCCCTGCTTTATCCTCTTTAAGTCACCTCTCTAAAAGGCAGCTGGAAGAAGTCTCCAAGGAGGGAGAAGATCTGAAAGGCTGAGGTTCCCTACCAAGCCCAGATGGGTTTCTTCCTTTCCACTAGTCTTTTGATCTCCTTCTTCAGTTCGTCCCAAACAGATCAATCCAATGTCCTCTCCTCTGCAGTTCATTCCCACTCCCTACCAAGCCCAGATGGGTTTCTTCCTTTCCACTAGTCTTTTGATCTCCTTCTTCAGTTGGTCCCAAACAGATCAATCCAATGTCCTCTCCTCTGCAGTTCATTCCCACTACATCCGAGCCTGCCTGAGGAACTCCGAGGACAGCAGGAACTTTCTCCCAGGGGTATCCCACTCTTACCATCCTTCCATTCTCGTGTGGCTGGATTGATGATGCCAAAGAGTTCATCATTTGTGACTGCTTTGGGATTGAGGTCAGTCCAGACGGGGCGGCGTTTCATGATCTGATAGGTCTTGTGCAAGGACCTCAGCACCTGGGACTTGCCTGTTCCAGCACCGCCCACCACGAACACAGAGTGCCTTACTGCCAGCAGCTCCTCCAACTGGATCACCTGGGGACATAGGACATTCAGCCAGAGGGACCAACTTGTCACTCACCTGCATCCCAGCTGCTTTTCCGTGAGCCAGGCTGGTGTCTAAAGTGAGACCTGAGGTCAAGAGGAAGGTTTATTCACCCAGGGTGTGATGGGGTCTGAAGTACAAAGGCAACATGACTCATTTATTCACTTATTCATCATTCAGTCATATAATTATCAGTCACCAACTAAGTGCTAGAGAGTGTTCCAAGAGAGGCAGACTCAGAGGTGACTCTCCTGCCCTCCATGATCTCATAGTCTGATGGAGAAGAAAGTGATGTTGACAGATTATTATAATGTAAGGTGATGAATGCTTTGATAGAGGTATTTACAAAGCGCTATGGGAATAGAGAGGAGGGAACAGTTGCTTTTGTACAGCTGATGGGAAAAGAAAGGTTCACACAGGAGGAGACATTTGAACAGGGGCTCCAGAGGTGAATAGGCGTGTGTCAGAGGATGCACAGGAAGCAGAGGCTTGCAGTGTGACAGAGCATGGTGTGACTGGCCAAATGGGTTGGTGAGTTTAGAGTCAGAATCCCCGGGGGACAACGGTGGCATGGAAGGTCTCAACACTGTTGGTCTGGATTGCCTCCCGGCTCAGCTTTCCACACTGCTGAAGGAGAATGCTCACTGGAATGAAAATCTGATCATGTCACTGCCATCCCTCTGTCCTTTCTGTGGTTCTCCATAGCTCTGGAGATGACATCCCAAATCCTGAGACTGGCTTAGAAGGCCCTTTTGCAGTCTGGCCCAACCTGTCCTCTAATCTTATTTCTCATCCCCAAACAAGCACATCCCAGGACGACAACTACTTGGAGCTCTTCAGCAATGTCCTTTCCTGCAGCTATGCTTTTGAACTCACTGTGGCCTGTGTGCAGAAGTTACCCCTTCTCCTGCCTTCCTCTGGCTAACCCCTGCACATTCCTCAAGAAGCCTTCAGTCTGGGATAGGTATCTCCTACTTACAGCCTACAACCTAGTACTTAACAGTACTTAACAACACTGCAAGCGTTACTTTTCTGTCTCCCAGTTTGATTATCAACTCCTTGAAGGCAGGCAGAACTGGCTTCTCATCTCTCTCTTCCCAGTGTCTAGCAGAGAATCTGGCACGTACCAAATGCTGAACACATATTTGCTGAAAGTATGAAGAATGGCTGAAGAGGTTGGATGGGTCTGATCATGAAAGGTCTTGCATATCATGAGCAGAAACATTGAACTGTATTGTAGACCAGTCTTCCTCATATTTTCCACCATAAGACCCTTGGCAGAGGAAAAGCGAACTAAAGAGAAAATGCACCTAAATGTTGACAGGGTGGTGGGACAGGGAGAAGTTTTCCCCACATGTTTTACTTATTTATTCTGCACTTTAAAAAAAATGACAGTGACTTATGTTTTTGAAATGAGTGATACAGTGTTAAAAAGAACTCTAGATTTGCACAGCCAGGGAACCAAGTGGGAAGGGGTAGTGCTAAGTGCGACGTGAAAGCGGCAGGTCCATGGCTGTTTTGGGGCATGATGATCAGATTTGGTTGGGGCAGGATAATTTATTGAGACGTTAATTTGCATTTTGTTTTCTATAGTGTGAGTGCTTTTCTTCTCTGTCTCAAGGCATTGCTGTTCCTATGATTCAGGGCTCTTGCTCTCTTCCTTCAGGGACTTATTGCAGGATCCTCCCAGATAGGAATGAGGAGAGGGTCGGAAGGGTCTCCAAGGAGGTGATGCTTAATCTAAGACATGAATAGAAAAGAGTCAGCCATGTGACAACAGGCGGAGAA
Source organism: Galeopterus variegatus (assembly GCF_000696425.1). Taxonomy (NCBI): domain Eukaryota; kingdom Metazoa; phylum Chordata; class Mammalia; order Dermoptera; family Cynocephalidae; genus Galeopterus; species Galeopterus variegatus. The sequence continues at coordinate 73,147 of NW_007732360.1, read as the reverse complement.
AGCATTCCAGGTAGAGTGACAGCAAATGCAAAAGCCTTAAGTTCAGTGTCAAGCTTGGAGGGCTGAAAGGACAGGAAAAAAAGAAAAAAGAAAAAAGAAAATGAGAGAGTGGTACAAGATGAGATAAGGGAGGTAAGCAGACAGGCAGGAATTGGTAGCTGGAATTTTATTCTAAGTATAATAGGAAGCATTTGGAGGATCTGAGGACACTGCATTTAAAACAAAGAAAAAGAAGAATAAACAAAAGTGGAGGAAAGAGGAAGAGCAGGAGGAGGTGATGGGGCTCCGGCTCCTGAATGGAGACTGTATTGTATCCTGACATTTTCTCTTTTCATGAGTGACTGATTAAAGAGTGGTGCCACACTCTGTTACCGGGAAGACTTAGATCTCCTTCTAGTTCTACTAAAATTTTTTGTTTGCTTCAATAGCTTTATTGAGATATAATTCATGTACCACAAAATTAAAATGTACAGTTTAATTGTACCCTTTTAAAATGTACAGTTCAATGCTTTTTAGCACAATCATCACCACTATCCAACTTTAGAACATTCTCATCACCCCAAAAAGAAACTCATGCCCATCAGTAGTCATTTCCCATCCCCTCACCTCAACCCCAGCCCCTCATCTACCTTCTACCTCTATAGATTTGTCTATTCTGGACCTTTCATGTAAATAGAATCATATAATATGAGGTCTTTTGCGAATGGCTTCTTTGACTTAGTATAATGTTTTCAAGGCTCATCCGTGTTGTAGCGTGTTTCAGTACTTCATTCCTTTTCTTCCCCAGCTTTATTAAAGTATAATTGACGAGTAAGAATTGTATGTATTTATGGTGGTGATGTCTTGATATACGTATACATTGTGAGATGATAAAATGAAAGTAATTAACATATCCATCACTTCTCATACTTTTTTTTTTTATGGTGAGTGCATTTAAGATCGACTCTCTTAACAATTTCCAAGAATACACATGGCATTACTATTAATTATATCACTATGCTATACAATGGATTTCTAGAATTTATTCATCTTGCCTCACTGAAATTATGTACCACCTTCCCAGACACACCCAAAATAATGTTTGACCAAATATCTGAATGCCTTGTGACCCAGGCAAATGGACACAGGAAATTCACCATCACAAGTACCCATGACTAAGAAGTTAAATAAAGCTAGTCCGTTCTTGCTTTCAATACGTTCACTCTTCTTGAGGTCTTCTTTTCTTGGAGACCACTGACTTCTGGCCCTAATTTGAATTGATCGTGTTCTAGGCCTGCTGATAACTCTCATTCCGGGATTTCTTTTCTTGATTCTTGATTTTTTAAATCCCATGACATTTTGCTTGTTTTTCATTCTTGTTTTGCTCTAGTATGTCCTCAAGTAACTTATTCAAAATGGGTGCATAAGAAGGAAAATCTATGAGTCTTTGTAGATATCTTAAATGATAATTTGTATAGAATTCTAGTCTTGAAATCGCTTCCCTTCAGAACTTTGAAGGAATGAATTCCCTGTCCTCTAGCATTCAATATCATTGAGAGATTCTGAGGTCATCCTGATTTTCTTTCCTCTCCTGGGTCACTTGTACTCACTCCATCTCTCAACCAGGGTATTTTTACTCTTTTCTCTTGACACTGGACTTCTGAAATTCGAGTATGATGTGTCTTTGCATAAATCTATTTAAATTGACTCTATTCAGGACCGAGTCCTTCCAATCTGGAAACATGACTTTCCAGCTCTATTAAGTTTTCTCTGTTCTCTTTCTAGAATTTCTATTGGTAACATGTTATCCAATATCTACTGGATAATTTAGATTGATCCTCTATATATCATCTTGCCTCTCACACTTTGTCTCTTTGTGTGTGTGTGTGTGTGTATCATTACCTACACATACGTACATAAATATACATCTGTATAGTTTCATCCTGGGAAATTCCTTTGACTTTATCTTCCAATCCACTCACTGAATTTTGTGTCATCAATGATGCAATCTTACATTTCAAAGAGGTGTTTACAATTTTCCAATAATTCTTTTTTAAAAATAAATTTAACTCTTGTTTTATGGATATAATTTTACTTTTTTCAAGGATACTAATTAGAACGTTTTAAATGTTCTCTTTCCTGTTTCCACTGGGGCCAATTGTTGTGGAATAAATTTAACTCTTGTTTTATGGATATAATTTTACTTTTTTCAAGGATACTAATTAGAACATTTTAAATGTTCTCTTTCCTGTTTCCACTGGGGCCAATTGTTGTGCGTTGGTATGTCACAGAGTGTGTCTGTTGGTATGTCTCTATCTCTCGATTTGTTGGTTTTCCCCAATATCTGGTCAGCCTCAAATTTAAACAAAGAGCTGCGTGGTGTCCTCTAGGAGGCTGGGATGGGTATTCTCTGCTGCTGGTTATGCGGGTCTCTCTCCAGGGAAGGGGGACTGAGTGGAAGCTCTGTGGACACTGTCAGAACTTGCCTTTGTCACTGTCCTTTCACTGTGGGTGAGTGCAGCAGGTAGCTGGTCTTCAGATTGAGGGACCCCAAACAGAATGGAACGGCTTCAAACCGGGGCCCCAATACTCCAAGAGTGGTTCTAGTTTTCCTGAAAGAGTTTATCGAATTTCTTTAAAGACATTTTCCTTTTTGGCTTCAGGTTAAATGCCTGGCTGCACATGGTTTGCATTATTCAGGAATTGGGGACTGGGAGGAGGTACTGGGAAAAGAGCGTAGGGAGCCAAGTGGTGAAATTATAGGGTAAACAGACTTAATGGGGCCCCCTCCAGTTATTTTCAGTTCTCCTTCTCAATCCCGCCTTCATTAACTGCCAACTCCACGCCCAGAGCTTCTCCAGGGTCCTGCTTGGTGGGACGGCTTCCTGCTGGCCCCTCTTCCTCAGAAGCCCTTTCTGAGTGTATTCTGGCCCACAGTCCCCCTCTGCTCTGCTTGATCTGTCAACTCACTTCCGTCCTCTTTCCATTTTTTAGAAATTTATTGTAATATCCATTTTCAGCTTTCATACTTCTGAGTTTATTCCTTTTTCTTTGAAAAGTAAATTTATATTATCACTTTAAGGGATCTCAGAATGCCACCTCAACCCAGAGCCGCATGAGGCAGCTTTTGATGAATTATTTTTCAGAACTAGAAGTGGACCGTGCAAATGAAAAGCAGGTAGAAACTCATCTGTTCCAAGAGCCTTTAATAGAGAGCATCTGTCTTATCCGAAGAGCAGAAAGTGGTTAAGAAAAAGAAGAGGAGGGAAAGAAGGAAGCAGAATGTGGTTCAGCTGACAAATAGAAAGAGTGAGATTCTGAGAAGAAAAAAGTTGCAGAAAATAGGGGAAGGAGGGTCAGGTGTCCTCCCAGACCCACAGAGAGTCTGAGAAGATGTGGACTGTCCTGATTCTAAGACATCACCCTCAGTGCATGGCATTTAAAGAACCACATCAGATTTAACTTCTCTCTCGGGTGCAGGTGCCTCCTAGGATTAGACCCTTTAAAGGGAAAGCTCTCAGTCTGGCATTCAAGGCCCGCTATATCACGGTCCTGGATTATCTATCGAGTCTTTTTGCCAACTCCTCCACCTCCCCACCCCTTTTCCCACCACCCCAGTACCACTTCTCTAGCAACACTGGATTTTTTGCTGCTGGTGGTACAATCTCTATGTCTCTCCTGGGTGCCCCTTTTCTGAGCCTTTCCCCTCTACATAGAAAGCCATCCTGCCCATCTCTACCTTTCCAAAGTTGTCCACTGAACCTGGGTGGAGGGAGGTTGGGAGTGGAGATGGGCTAACTGGTAGCAACAAGCACTGCTGCAAAGAACCAGGTGATGCTTTGCTTTCTCCTGTTAAAGAGAATTCCAGAAATGAAAACAAGACACCTACTTGCAATGGGAAAGAGAGATTCCGATTCATTCTCAATTCTGTTTATACATAATCAGGGCTTAATCTCAGCCAATGAAAGTATTGTGTGCTAGAAACACATTCTGCAGTGGAGAAGGAAAATGCCTGGTTTGCCTGTAAGTTCCTCCAGGGGAAGCACTTTCTCCCCCTTGAAATAGCCCAGTGCAATACCGGGGAGAGCTGATGGAGTTCCAGTTTCCTCATCTGCAAAGTACCTTACCTGCATCATCTGCCTCAGGAGTTGTTGGGGGATCAAATGTGACACAAAATATCAAACCACCTGTGAACTCTAAAGTGACATTCATGACTTTCTTAGAGATATTATTGAACAGGAAAAAAAAAATCTATCCATGTCCCTGAACTTCAGGACCCTTGACCCTTTTTTATAGCACTCGTCTCCTGTTCCAAGGCGTAGTTATGTGTGTGCAGGCACTTCTACTACGGTAACATTTATGCATCCTGAAAACGTTTCCTTCTGCAAAACTGCACAGTAAACATAACAGACTTAAGGAAAAACAGGATTGGGGAAGACCATTAAAAATGTACAGAACTTTGTACTCAATGCCCTATAAACTCAACAAGGGATCCCAATCCTAATGAAAATGCCTGCATTTTCACCCTACCTAATGGTCAGTCCATTCTTTGCAGCCTTAAACCTGGGGGCCTGTGCCTCCTTGCTTGAGAGGTAGAATCTGGGTACATTCAATTGTGATAGAGACCATTTTAATCACAGTTAAAGATCCAATCCTGGGGGAGCCTTCTTAATTAATCCATTGTTTTAACATAGAGGTGAATGTCTTACAGCATCTTTGTCTGCACTTGTGGCCTCCC
>NW_007732360.1:65982-67925 GCF_000696425.1 Galeopterus variegatus | reverse complement strand
CCATTGTTTTAACATAGAGGTGAATGTCTTACAGCATCTTTGTCTGCACTTGTGGCCTCCCAGAAAACAGTATAAAACACAGTGATTCCTAAAGCCACTAAACTAGTTATATTTTACACTAAAGTTTCAGATTTTTTTTTTTCTTAAGGTCTTATCTATCGCTAAATGCATCAGTTTCCTATTGATGCTGGAACAAATTGCTACAAATTACTGGCTTAAAACAACACAAATTTACTATCTTATAATTCTGGAGGTCAAAAGGACAAAATGAGTAGTATCATTAGGCTAAAACCAAGGTGTCAAGAGAACTGGTTCCTTCTGAAGGCCATAGAGAAGAATCCATCTCTGGCTTTATCCGCCTTCTAGAGGCTGCCCATGTTCCCTGGCTCATGGTCCCATCTTCCATCCTCAATGCCAGTGAGGGCTGGTTGAGTCTCTGTCCCGTAACATCACTTGAACTCTGTCCGTCTTGCCTCCCTCTTTCACTTATGAGGGTACTTCAAAAGGTTCATGAAAAGATTCACATTATCTTTTAATTCTATTTTTCCACACACTTTTTGAAGTACCCTTGTATGAGGATCCTTGTGATTACATAGGGCCCACTCGGATAACCCAGGATAATCTCCCACCTCAAGGTCGGCCGCTCAGCAACCTTAATTTCCCCTTGCCACATAACACAGCACAGTCACAGATTCTGGTAATTAGGATATGGATATCTTTGGGGGGAAGGGGGAGCAGATTATTCTGCCTACAACCCTGAGGTTTTTTCTTTCGTTGAAAGAAAACTTGCCCCTGGTTATTTCAAAATCTTTATGAGCTCAGGAAAATTGCATGTGAACTAACGTGGCTTCCACATGATACTACTGTCACTCCTCTAGGATTGTGCATGACGTCATTCACATGAGAGGAACACACACTGTAGCAGAGCTGACTGTGTGTTTTACTCTTCCCACTGGATCATGAGCTCCGGATGGTACGGGCTCCTGCATCTTTCTCTTATATTCCTTGAATTCCACACTGTGGGTCTCCAATAAGGAGCTGTCAAAATGAATTGATTTATGACTAACTAGATATGTATTTGCACATCTAAAGCAACCCTTTACATTAAAGATGAAGGATAACCCATTCTCCAAGAACAGAAATGAGACAGAAATCTTAGGAGGGAAAACCTCTTGTACCTTGAGCACAAAGTTATCCTCAGCCTGGAGCTTTAGATCCACGACCGCCTTCCTAACCAAAGCTTCGAAGTTGAGGTCTCTCCTCCGGGGGACATCCAGGGTGGGAAAGAGGTCCCCGATCAGGCCCATGAACACGGGCATGTCATCAGTCACGATCTTGGGGATGTTGAAGTCTCGCAAGGAGCGCATCAGGACTTGGTCCTCAGGCCGGTCAGGGTCTCCTCGCTTCAGGGATCCTGCCACCACGAGCACAGACTTGATGGCCCGCAGACCCCAGTCATAGTGATCCTGTGGACAGGCAACATGGGTTAGACCAAAGTTACTGGGATGCAGAACACCGTATGGCGGGGCTAGTGCCTGCAAAATTGCAGATATTATATCAGTATCAGCTCACTTACGAAGCCCAGGCAGAGGCATGGGAAAGTATTTATGACAGAAAATCATGATCACAGAATTCTTGCTCCTGGCCTGGCATTAGCTACTTTTCCAAGCTGTGATGACTACAAGGCAGACACAGAACACTCAAGGGACGGGAGGTCAGGAAGATTAAACAGAGCCATCTTCAAACCTATCTGACTACTGCTTGCACATTCACTGGGTCAAAGAGTTGGCAAGCAGAGAGCCACGTTAACTCTCAGAGATGGTACAGACTGAGCTTACATGCTCCACCTTGGAGGCCTTCAAACTCTGAGAAAAGGAGTTTTAAAAAAAATAGTTCCTTGAAGTGGGTTCCATCAAAGGTGGCACTCACTGGCCACAAGCGCT
>NW_007732360.1:63802-65174 GCF_000696425.1 Galeopterus variegatus | reverse complement strand
AAAAAAAATAGTTCCTTGAAGTGGGTTCCATCAAAGGTGGCACTCACTGGCCACAAGCGCTGAGAGTAGAGGCTGTGGGAAAGTGAACTGTACGGCTGACAGCAGGCCCCAGAGCAGCATGGCGGGGCAGGGGAGGGGGTACACAGACCAGAACACAGAGTCTGAACTCAGACAGACCTAGGGGTAGGTCCCAGCTCTGCCACTTGCTTCGTAGCAGGATATTACTTCATTAGAGCTGTGATAAATGCTACAAAGAAAAAATTGAGTGTGCAATGAAGACAAAGGACACGGTGGGTGTACCTGGACTGTGGATCAGGCTTTCCTACTGAAAAGCAGTAAACAAGACCTGCAGGAGTGGGATTCAGTCAAACACAGAGGAGAAAGAAATGCAGTCAAGGCAGAGGGAATAGGTTGTTTGCAGTCTCACGGGTGAAAAGACGACCAATTTCAAGCAACTCAGAGAAGACCAATGGAGATGGAGCCCAGCATGTCAGGGAGAGAGCTGTGAGCTGGAGCCATTGAAATAAACAGGAGACAGAGCACCATATGGTCCTAAACAGAGAGTGACAGGGATGTTGGTCTTTATCCTAAGAACAGTCAGGAGCTTTTTAAAATGCTCACTCTAGCTGGTGGCTAAAGAACAAATTAGAGCAACTGGAACAGGGGAATAAAAACTGGTAGAGAGGCTGTGGAAATAGTTTAAGCAGGAGATATGGGTGCTTGGAAGCAGTGAGTGTGGAAAGAACATGAGACTCCATGAACATGAGAACATGGAATATCCAGTTCGTTCATGATTAGGGCTGGAGAAGAGGAAAGGGTCAAGAATAACTGCCAGTGTTACAGAACTAGCAAGTGAATGGATCGTGGTTCCACGTACTAAGGTAGGGAATGCAGGAGAAGTGGGCTCAGGGAGGAGCTGGCAGGGAAGATCAGCTTTAGATGTGCTGAACTGCAGGTGCTTTGTAGACACTCAAGGGAGCTGTGGGATACACCATTGAATACGCAGGTTTAGAGCTCAAAAGACAGGTTTGGAATAGAGCCACAGAAGTTGGAGCCACTGGCCTGGANATCACCATCACCACCATCATCACCATCATCACCATCACCACCATCATCATCACCATCATCATCACCATCATCACCATCATCACCACCACCACCACCATCAGCACCACCATCATCACCATCATCATCACCATCGCCATCACCACCATCATCACCATCATCATCACCACCATCACCACCATCATCATCACCATCATCATCACCATCGCCATCACCATCATCATCACCACCACCACCACCATCAGCACCACCATCATCACCATCATCACCACCATCATCATCACCATCGCCATCACCACCATCATCA
>NW_007732360.1:21543-63163 GCF_000696425.1 Galeopterus variegatus | reverse complement strand
AGAGGATACAATGGGAAAGGGAGTACGAAGAAAACCTACTCCATCTTGGACAGACTTCACAGAGAGAGAGCCCATGTGGTGGCAGCCAAGTTGATCAAAGCAAGACAACCCCAAAGGGAAGTTGAAACTCACTGGGAACAGCCCAGGGAAGCTTGGTCAGCTCTTCTGGACACCAAGACATTCCCCATCCAAGGCACAGACTTTGAGGGTGCTTGGTCATGTTTTGGAAACATGAGAGCTGTAAACAGAAGCTGCACTTAAGGCCAAGGAGCAATGAGAAGCCTGGGGCTAGTTATGACCGACTCTCCTCCCAACCCCTTCCCATCTCATGTCCCTTCAGGTGGAGGCCATTCCCTCCCGGGATTTTTATTGGCTACTATGGTGTTCCTCATGGGACACTGGTGTCTGTGAGGTGTTGCTAAATATTCTGTTAAAAAATGGAGTACTATGGTCAAAAACTTTGAAAAAGGCTGAGCCAAAAAAATGAACACGAATCTTTACTGCAGAAGTGCTCAGAGTTTTTAATATGCTTATGGGCACAGCGACTCTATATGAGAAAGCTCTGTTTCCCTAGTATGTTGGCCTCAAAACCCTTCCAGAGCTGGGACTGTTGCATGGTGCTTGGTCATCCCAGAGACCATACCTGTTTGGAGAGAAGCTCTTTGCACAGCTTGTAGAGGGTGATGAACTTTCTGGCTAATAACCGGGCTTCGATAAATCCTTCGGCTACCAGCATGATTTCACAGATCAACTCAAAGTCTGGAACAACCATTGCACAGGGCCTGTGTACAGGGAGGCAGAAGTTTGAGACAGTTTTCCAACCACAGAGTTGAAGGGGAGATTGTAAGACAAGAGACACCAGCTGAGATCACACATGGAGGCATCTGTGAGTATAAAAACTCGTGGAAGGATCTTAGCAATTATTTCATCTAAGACTTTTAATTTAGAGATGCATTAAGTAAGAATAAAGGAAGTGAACTCTCTTGCTCAAGGTGATAGATAATGTTAGCTGATATGGGCAGAGTTGGGGCTACAACCTGAGTCTTGTAACTTGAGTCGGGTGTACCTTACTCAAGGCATGGATTAGTAAAGCATGTTGTCTAGAATAGATTAAAGGCTAAGATTGAGGAATTGAGTTCCTCTAAGTGTCCAGAAGAAACTGAGAGTCTCCCTATTCCTCATGCTCAAATGTGTCTCTTCCAAACATAGACACCCAGATCTTAATCTGTAGTTATTTGCATATGAAGATAAATCCTTAATGCTATTGCCTAAGGTAGGTGCCTATCAACCCCACCTTGATACAAAATGGCATATAAAAGAATATAGAATGGGGTCTTTGTCTCTGCACAAGAATTTGTTGTGAATTTTTTCTTTTGGCACTAGAAACATTTGATTTTAAAATTAATAATTTTCGTTAATTTATTAGGTATGTAATAGCAGCCTAAGGTTGTTATATTTCTTTAATTGCATTTCCTTATGCTGACATAAAATTTTCAAAAAATATTTTATTTAAGGACATGTTTTTCCTTGAGATATTTTACACTGCATTCAAATTCAAAGGAGCAACCAAATGCTTAGATTCTCGAAATCATTTTGCAGCCTGAACGTAAGACTGAATATGCATCCACGCAACACAATGCAATGTGGCCGTGAGCAATAATGCTGTAGAAGGAAAACTATTTAGTGACATGGGAAGACATTAGGTCATGAAAGCAGGATACTAAACTATATAGAGTCTGATCCCAGTTTTGAAAAAGAAATGCTCTGCTCACACAGTATTGGAGTATTAGAAGGAAAAAATGCCAAATGGTGACACTGATTGTCTCTGGATGATAGGACTGGGATGGGGAAGAGCGGAAGCTCTGGGGTCAAACTCCAGGTCTGCTGCTTACTCGTTGGGTTATAGCTAATCTAGTAACTACAGTTACTACAGTGGGCACCTTGCTGAATTCATCTATTTTCTCACTGCACGAAGAGTAAACTCATAGTATCTGCCTCATAGGGTCTTTGTGAGAATTTAATCTAAAAGTAGATATTTTAAAAAATATTTTTCTGGTTTTTTTCCCTCCAAATTTTCTTCTATGAATGTATGTTATAAACTTTAATGGACTGAATGTTTGTGTCCCCCCAGACTCACATATGTTGGCATCCTAACCTCCAATGTGATGGTATTTGGAGGTATAGCCTTTGGGAGGTGATTAGGTCATGAAGGTGGAGCCCTTGTGAATGAGATTGGTGCCTGTATAAGAACAGGCCAGAGAGCTAGCTCCCTAACATCCTGAGAGGATACAAGAAATAGTCAGTTGTCTGCAACCAGGAAGAGGACCCTATGCTTCTTCCAAAAATCCATAAAAGCACTGACAACCTCCCCACACAGAGAGCACTGGGTATCTCATTCCAAACATGAGCCAAACAGCTTTGTTATGGCTCCCCATAGTCTGTCTCTCTTAGGTACAAGTTCAGTAAGCAGAAAATCAGAAGCCATGAAGCATCCTTCAGTTTTCTCTTTACTGGGCCAACTTCTCTTTTCTGTAAAAAGAAGGCAGACTCCAGCTCCTGCTAGGAAATGTATTTCTGTTTTCTTATCAAAATAAAAATTCAGAAACATAGCAATATCCACCAGTAGCCGGGGTGACATAAAAGAGGTGCTGTCATGCGTCACTACTAGGAGAGTAATTTGGTACTACTCTTTTTAGAAAGCAATTTGGCAAAGTGTATCAAGAGCCTTAAAAATGTTCCCACCTGTTAACACAGTAATTCCACTTCTGGGAAGCTAGCCAAAGGGTATAATCATGCACACACACACAAAAGGTTTATATACAAAGATGTACATAGCAACATTATACATAAATTTATTTTAAATGTTAGAAAGTCATAATATTTAACCATGGGGGACTAGTTAATTACATTGCGGATGATGTACTTGATAGAAAAACATGCAGCTATAAAATGAGATTTATTAAAAATATGAAGTATAAGAAAATACTTATGATATGATTATGATAGACTGTGAAATGAAACAACAAAGCAATATATAACTGCATGTAGACCACAAATGTAGACTAGGGAAGTATGAATTTAAAATATGTATATAAAGAAGTACAGAATACAATTAAACAAAAAATAATTTTACTGATAATGGCATTACAGGTGGTTTTTAAAAATCTACTTTTCTGTATGTTCCAATTTTTGCTAATGTATGTGTCATACATTTTCAGTGGAAAAATAAAGGAAACTTTTCTCATGGGCCTCTGGTGTGGGGCGGAGCTAACGCTCACCTGAAGAGAGCTTTTAGGTTCTCCGGCAGCTCTGTGCGCCCCGCATAGCCTGGGTTCATGGTGATGAAGATGCCGACGGAAGGATCCAGGCTAATCTCCTCCCCAAGGAAGTTGAACTTCTGCTTCTTATCTCGAATTGCATCTTGAATGCTTTTTACCTGGGGAACCAATCAGTGGAAAATGTCTTTCCTTCATTTCAATGGCAGCGTCATGCCAGAGCTGGGAACCCAAAGTCACATACAACATAAGCAATTGTTCTGTGGCCCCTTTCACCAAAGGACAGGCACAATGACTGCACCCAGGACCCTTTGTTAATGGGCACTGGGTGCATGTCTAAAGGAAATCTGGCCACCCACATCCATGTTTATAACACGGTGGCTAAGAAGGCAGGAATGAACTGCAAGCAGGTTTTAAGTCTCTCTGTATGTCAGTTCTCTCTGCAGTAATAGCTAAAGTGCATTAGCACTGACTGTGTGCCAGGCACTGTTCTGAGCACTTTCTGTGTATTGACTCATTCAAGCCTCACCATGATCCTTTGAGGGGACACTTTATTCCCATTATCCCTATTTCTCTATGATTAAATAAAAACATGGAGGGGCTGAGTAGTTTGCCCACAGTTATTCAGCTACTAATGGGAGTGTCAGGATTTGAATCCAGGCAGATGGATTCTGGAGTCTGTGCTCTTAACCACATGCTCTTAGCATGACGGTGAGATTGCCAGTAACTGCCTCCTGGGCTTGTTCTAAGGATTCAATGAAGTAAAGTCTGTACAGAGCTTAGCACACAGAAAAGGCTTAAAATTAGCAGGTAACATGGAAATTGTTAATGTGACCATCATCTTTGCAGTTGTGGTCCCTCTCTTGGTTTAATTCCTCAAAGCCACACTCCAGACTACTTCTCTAGACAGACTGCATAAGCTCAGGCTGAAAACAAATAATGACCCCTTCGGATTGGAGCATAAGGTTTTAAATGAACCTCCAGCATGTCAGCTAAGTCCAGGGTACTAGAACAGTCAAGGGTAGCCTAGTACTGAGGAGATGGGGCTACAGGATTGTATGTGTGTAAGACAAAAAGAGAGAGAGACAGAGACACAAAGAGGCAGATACAGAGAGAAAAAGAGACAGACAGAGACACAAGAGAGACACAGAGAGAAAGAGAGTGGCAGAGAAACAAAGAGTGGCAGCTGGACTATCTATACTGGGCAGGGCTGTTTCTAGATCCTGGAAGGACAGTGTTTGCCAGGACACATAACAATTCTACAATTAGGATTCAGCTCCCTTCCCAAAGTGAAGCTCTAATGACTGATGCATTTGAGCTCACAGCAATTAGTGTGAGACTGAAACTTCTTTTATACGTGCAGAATATCAATGCCGTTCTGGCAGAAGCAGACTTCAGCACCCAGCACACCGGCCAAGCAGATTGAGCTCCGCTGGTTTGCACAGCCCAGCCCAGCTCTGCCCTGGAGCCTCTCCCTCCCCCTCATCCCCCTGCAAGTCATGTGACTGCTAGAGGCTGGTTCTTGCCTTCATCTTAGTCCTCCCATCTATGAAATATACAGAGCCTTGGCCCTACTAGGAAGTGAGGAAGTAAGTTTAATTAGCATTTTCAATTTGCTTTTCTACCGTTGGGCAAAGACTAAGGCAAGACCCCAGGATGCTTTCTGCTATGCATTCTGACTCAGCATTCTCTCCAGAGCCACTGAAAGCCCAGAAATTTCAGGCTCAGCAAGAATTTATGATGCACTTTCAGATTGGAGGCATCTGTGCTTTTGTGTAAAATTCTGTAGGGGGACCCTTGAGGGAGAGCATTGAACAGCCTCCAGGATGCATTTAATATTGCAGCATCGTTGCTCACAAACATTTCTGTTAGCCCTACTTGTACAGAACAGGAGACTGTCTACTTTAGCAGCAACTGAGGTCCATGGAACAAACAACTGGAATGTAACAGTGATCAGTGTGCAGGAGGCCTTGATAAAGTGCAAGTCTTGGAAAAGTCCAGAGGTCCTTCAGGATGCCAGGAGGGAGAAACAGGTGGACTGGGAATGTATGGATTAAATGTAAGCCCAGCCAGGTGGAGGTGCACACACAGGTAGGCCAGATGGATAGCTAAAGCTGCCAGGTGCACTCCGCCCTTTGGGGTCTGTTTCTCTGTTAAAGACTCATTGTTTTTGGAGATTTTAAAGTCACAGAGAATAGCAAAAAATAATAACTGACAATGTTTGAACAGTTATATATACCAGGAGCTATTCGGAGTATTTTACATGAATTATTCCATTCAACCCTTTCAATGTCTGTATGAGATGTGTGGTCTTAGATCCTTGTTTTATAGATGAGGGAACTGAGGCAGAAGGCAGTCAAGAAACTGTCCCATGTTTATGTAAGATGCTAACATTGGTGGGGGCTAAGGGAGGGATATGTGGGAACTCTGTACTATTTTTACAACTTTCTTATAAATCTAAAATTAGTTCAAAATAAAAAGTTAAAAGAAAAAACAACCTTGCCGATAGCCTATAATTGGTAAGTTGGGCAACTCAAGATTAAAACTAGGCAATGTGGTGCCGAAGCACATGCTTTCGGCCACTTCCCCCAAACCGCCTTCTACCAGAAGGAACACTGCACCGGCCACAAACTAGGCTCTCAACAAATACATACATTTTCAGAGTGATTTGTTTTACTTTGAAAATAATCATGTTTGATATAATTTGGAGACTTAGTTTTCACAAAATGAGAAAAGATATTTTTGCCACCTGTTAAAAAAAACAAAAATGGGAAGCTATGTAGAAAGCAGGTTCTCAACTTGGGATGATTTTGTACCCCTTCACCCCAGGGGACATTTGGCAATGTCTGGAGAATTTTTATTGTCGCAACTGGGGTGGGGAAGGCTGCTGCTGGCATCTAGTGGGTAGAGACTGGGATGCCGCATAGCATCCTACAATGCACAGGACAGGTTTTCACAATGAAGAATTATTGGCCCAAAGCATCAATAGTGCTGAAGTTGACAAATTGTGATCAAGACTAGATATTTTACCAACGAGGAAACAGAGGCCAAGAAGATGTAAATAATTTGTCTACCATCCCACAGCATGCATTCTTGGGTCCAACCAAATTCCCATGAAAATTCTTAGCCCTACCCCAGATGCATCAAATTAAAAATTCTGGGGTGGAGCCCAACAGGATGTGTCTTAACAAACCCTCCAGGTGACTCTAATGCATGCGAGCATTTGAGAGCCACTGCAGTCCAGTCAGTTCTTAGATTTCTACTCATACCCGCTTCTGCCCAGGTGTCCCCATCCACAGCTGCATACGACTCCCTCCCTCTCTCAGATGAACTTGAGTCCTGCACTTCCTTCTAACCAACTCGCCTGGAGAAGCATTGTCTCTCTGCAGCTCAAAACCAAGACCAACTGGGCTCAGTCTTGGGGTCTTGATGTGAACCCAAACTCTACAGTCATCAAAGATGTTTTCTTTATGTGACAGTCTCCCTCTCAGCTCTGGTTCTCAGAGTTTGCTGGATGTGTGAACCATGTGGAATGTTTCTAAAAAATACTAATGGCCAGGCCCTACCCCAGATCAATTAAATCAAAATCTCTTGGGGGTGGAAACAGCATTACTATTTTTCAGAATTACCCGGGCAATTTTAATGCGAAACCAGGGTTGAGATTACTGTGCGACAACAGCACAGCCTCTGACTTCATGGTGCGTAGGAATCACTGAGAAACTCGTTAACATGAAGATTCTGTTTCAATAGGTCTGGAGTGGCACCTGAGATTCCGCATTTCTAAAGAGCTCCCAGAGGATGCTGCTGCGCTGTGTGCAGTTTGAGTAGCATGTTGATAGATGACACTGCCCTTGCCTGGCACCCCCTGCTGTCCACTCTCTGGTGGCCAATTAAGTGTTCTTGACACTGGACCACACTACCCCAGACCAATTTTATTATCCACAATTGCCCCTCAACTGGATGAGTCCACTGATTCTTTCCAGCCTTTATGGCCCTTTCAATTGCACATCTCTAATAAAACTTATTTTCTGCCTTATAATTTAGATAATTTGTGAGGTTTCACTTCTATATATTGCAGTCCAGCCCTGATTTCCAATGATCAGTCCTGTTATCTGCACAAGCCTTTGTGTGCTCATCTAACCATCAGGGTTTGATTTCTTGCTTGGGAATGTTATCTTTCCCCTCATGGACTGAAGCTGGTGATCACAGAGGGCTCTCTGTCCCTGTAGCCTCCCACCCAGTCAATGAAATATCAATGTCATATTATCTCTCTGCAGGTGAAATACTTTAAGGAGGTCATGGGCTAGCCCTATGCTAGGTGAATCCTCTTGGCTTTTCCTCCACACCCGGCTACCTTGCCCACTTCATTCTAGGGGAGTGGTCTATTCCATGGTCCCAGGTGGTCATTCTTTTCTCAAGCCTTTGCCCCAAATGCCGTGTGTTATTGAAATCCTGCCTAGCTCACTCCACGCCTCTCTCTGTAATGGCAGATTGGAGTCTGCTGCTTTCAGGAAGTGCAACCCACTCACCAATTTGTAAACTTTTTTATATTTCTGTATTTTTTACATTAGACCTTAAGCTCCTCTAGAAAGGGTGTTGCATTGGAAGCTCCCTTGGCTCTGAGACCAGAACATTTCTTCGGTGCCTGGAGTACTTGGAACCCTGCTACGGGTGGGCTCCCAAGTCCCTACTAACTGACATCTGCCTCTCCCTGCCTCCTGCCTCAGGCCTGCCACTGCTGGGGCTTGTGTCATAGGGAAGAGAAAGAAATGTCAGGGACACCTGGCCAGAGAGCATGGAGGGGGACAGGGCTGTAGGTACCAGTGACGGGGTGGGTCCTGGTGCCACGTATCCTGAGCTCAGATAACCCAAGGTCTGGAGAGCAGATTACAACAATAATGAAGAAATTCTGAAAAAACATAAGTAGTATTTCATACATTTTAAAATAGCAAAGTAATTTCCCTTGGAATTGCTACACTGAGGTTTTTCCTGAGTGGATATGCAATTCTGCTTGGCCAGTCTGACAGAGACATGAAAATATCCACATACAAAGACATTGAGACATAATCACTTTTGTAGAAGTTACTGGGAAGGGGAGCACAGACGGGTGAAGAGCAGGGGAGGGAAGAGTGGGGAGCGGGGAGCAGTTGGCAGCTGGTGCGGCTTCTGAACCAATGTGCCAGCCTGGATTACTGTGTGAATAATTAAGCACAATTTTCTCCTTGGGTGGGTATACAATTTTAAATGTTACCAGCTCAGATTTTACCTGGGCCGCTGTCAGATACTTTCTTAAGAACGTCTCCTATAAGTGTGTTCCTAGACTGTAGTGTGACAGCATCAAGATATTTCAGGTTGCATTATTTCACTTAACTCCAGAAACAAAAGAGAACTGACTAATCTTAGAGAACCCATTACTGACCTTGTGTTGGACAGTTTCGTAATAAGGCAAATTCAATGTCTGTCTACTGTGTATTGGTGACAATGGCTGTTGGGCATGGCCTCATTGATTAGTGCACTGCTAAGTTTGGTAAAATAGCTTGAGGCTGGTCCAGCTGAGAAGGGGTGAAGGGTGTAGAGGAGACCTGTGAGACCAGTGCATGGACCCTCCTTGCCCACCCAGTGTGTTCCAATCATCTATGTCTCTTTAGCCCATTTCCTGTAGTGTTCAGATAGTCATGATAGTAACATTCTCATTACCACCATCACCACCACCATCACCACCACCACCGTCACCATCACCATCATCACCACCATCATCACCATCACCACCATCATCATCACCATCATCACCACCATCATCATCATCACCATCATCACCATCACCACCATCATCATCACCATCATCACCATCATCACCACCACCACCACCATCAGCACCACCATCATCATCACCATCATCACCATCATCACCATCATCATCACCACCACCACCACCATCAGCACCACCATCATCACCACCATCATCATCACCATCATCATCACTATCATCACCACCATCATCATCACCATCGCCATCACCACCATCATCATCACCAACATCATCACCATCATCATCACTATCATCACCACCCTCATCATCACCATCACCATCATCACCATCACCACCACCATCATTACCACCATCATCATCACCATCACCATCACCACATCACCATCACCACCATCATCATCACCATCATCATCACTACATCACAATCATCATCACCATCACCACCATCATCATCACCATCAACACTGTAATCATCATTACTGCCATCATCATCATCATCATCACTATCACTGTCATCTTCATCATCATCATCACCATTATCATCATCATCATCATTATCATTATCAATTTACGGAGTGCCTCCTATCTGTAGGGTTGTGTTTTAAGTGCTTTAGACATACTAACTCATTTAAAAATTATCACAACTGCCCAAGTAGATACTATTATTTACCTCCTCTACTACCAATGTGGAACTTGAAGCATGGACTTTCCGAGGGTCACACGGCTAGTAAGTGGCAGAGCCAGAGCTGAACACTGGCACTTTGATTTCAAAGTTGACACACTTAACCACTTCCATCTCATTGTCTGGCTAACCCCACTGTACAAGAACCCATTTTTTAAAATTCCAATGTCACATGGAGCTTGCTCACATCATCTCTGGAGCCCAAGACCAGCTCTATGCTGATCCTGGTCAGGCTGTCACTGCTCCCCATCTGGTCTTACTCTGGGCTCCTTGGCGGCTGCAGGGGGCACACCAAGACAGCCTTTTGTCAGTTCTCTGGCCCTGTGCACCACCAGGACACCCATAGGTACAACTATTCATGACAAATGGCCCTAGACTTAGGAGAAAGCTGGCACAGCAGTGCAACTGGCTGGTAAGAACAAGAAATGTCCTCCAAAATCTCTGGTGAGCAGCCAGAAGACAGGGCACAGAAAATCCTAAAAGCAAAAATAAAAGAGGTAGACATAAAAGAGAGTGGAAATAACAGAGGATAGAAGGCAAAGGAATAATGAGAGGGAAGAAGATATCAGCTGCTAAAATATCTGTGGTGGGAGAAGTAAGGAGAAAAACCCCAAGTCCAAGGTATAATCACAGGTCAAAATGGTAGAAAACAAAACCATTCCCAGTGACCAAAGATATCAGCTGCTAAAATATCTGTGGTGGGAGAAGTAAGGAGAAAAACCCCAAGTCCAAGATATAATCACAGGTCAAAATGGTAGAAAACAAAACCATTCCCAGTGACCCCAGTGGTGAAAAGCCTAGGCTTCTCTCTGGATGTTCAGGCCCATTCTAGGCCTAGAGGTAGAACTCTGAGAAAGATTTAGTTTACTGCTTTTACTCTACATCTTATACCCCAGAATGGATTAGTACCCAAAATTCAAACAGACCTCAGAGGGCATCGTTTCGGGTTGTGAAGTGAGAACCATTGGGAAAAGCAGCCAGAAGACATATTTGATTTCCTATAAAAATCTGGGCATTCATCTTGTCCTTAAAGTTTAAAAGGTCTGGCCACAGCAAGCTCACATTCTTGTGAGGCAGAGGTGTGTGGGTAAATGTTGAACAACCGGTTCTCCAGAAAAATGAAAATGCCCTTGATTTATAGAATTCACCAATTTTCATAAAGGACATACTCCCACCTCAGCCCATTTCAAGCCACACCAACCTGACCCGCTGAAATGTGAACAGTCAGCTCTTTTGGGCCAAGCAAGTAAAGGGTTTTGGTCCAAGAGGGTGTTTAGGCCAACAATGTGTCTTTCTTCCTCTACTAACTACTGAACAGAACAGACCTAAGGGAAGGGAAAACCATATCTCGTCACTGGAAACTAAAGAAGAGCCTCACATTCTGGCAACTTTCAGGAGCTTCACCAACGAACAGTCTGGACAAGAGACAAGAAGAGGGTGTCAAACATGAGAGATGGGAGAGACGGACCACCTGGGATGGGGGTAAGTGCAGGGACCCTGCAGAGCCCCTTGACCACCTGTGGCTCCCAGTGGCAGCTGAAGGGAGGGTGGGTTGTGGATTAGGTGTCGGTGTGAGTTCCAGCACTGTTCAGCCTTGCAGTTGCTTTGGTGCCCTGCCCACAGCTCCAAGTCCAGCTCACCTGAGATGGAAATAGCATGCTGGACGAGAGAGGAACAGCACATGGGAGTTATGCGGGTGGAGGATGGTCCCTGCCAGGGCAGACAGGCCAGCTGGAGGCAGCAGTACTGCCTCAGAGGCTTCTCCTACCATGGACGACTGTTTGCCTAGAGTTCTCTCCCACCCCCTTCTGCTGTCCTTTCTCTCAACCCCACACACTTGCCTAAGAAACATAACAGTCAAGCTGAATGTTTTCCTTATTCCTCTGTCTGGACGTGAAAGAATCAGAACCAAAGAGTCTCTCATAGCTATCTTTTTCTTTGTACTGTATACACATCGCTTTGGAAATAGAAGCGAATAAGACCAAAATTAAACCATTTTTAATTATATGGTGTGTGGGCACAAACTAGGAGCACCAGGCACACCACTGTCCCGAGCCCATCACCACAGCTTTTGTCATTACGTGGTACCTTTATAATTGCTTTTCCTTGTTGAGGTATGGGTGGGAGATGGGCTCTAAAATGGGAAATGTGGACCCTTAGTTTACAGGGAGTGGTGTGGAAACAGGTGCTGGCAAACAATATGCTTCATCTTGGTAATGGTGAGCTCCGGGGGGGTTGGAGCCCTTGCAGCTCCAATCAGGACCCCCATGGCAGACCCTCAATTGACTTCAACCATCAATCTTCCTACTGCTCAGTCTCTCCTTAAAACGGCTGCCAAATAGAGGGATCATTCATCTCCCAGAAATCTTCAGGGGTTGCCTGTTGCCTACTGAGGAAGGAATTTAAGTCTGTCCACTACTTGGTTCAAGCCTGCTGCTTGCTCTAGCCTTGTTTTCTCCTGTAGCATTTTACCTCCTAGATGCCAGACCTGTGCCCTGATCTGCACCCAGTCAGCATGGGTAGGGCTGCTGGGTCCAGATCACAACCTTGCCACTTTCCAGCAGTGCGCCCCTGGACAAGTGACTTTTCTTCTCTGATCTTTGGTTTCTCCATATATATAGTGGGGATAATCATGGCTTGGAGGGCCATTGTGGGGCTATAAGAGATGACATATGAGAAGTGCCAAGAAAGAACAGACTTTCAACAAGGTGTCGTCCCTTCCCTCTTGCCCCTTTTGTTGCTTACATTGTCAATGGGATTCTTACCCAGAATTGAATCCTCTTCATCCTTTCAAGGGCTGGCTTCAAGATACTGTACTTGGAAGTCATCCCATACTGTGAGTCAGAATTCAAATTACTTCTAGAACACAGAAAGCGTTCACGTCTATCCCAAGAACTCAAGCTTTTTAAAGTTAGCGATCATGTCCTTCTCAGCTGGGGACATTCATCCCCATCTTTAGCACAGTTCTCACTATGTCATAGGTAGTCAATAAATGCTTTCTGGATGACTTGAAAGAGAAGTGGCATGCTTACATAAAATCTGACCAAAAAATGACTTCATTTGATGATGTTCATGCTGTCCTCACTTTATATATAATTGAGTGAATTAGGCCAAGAGAGGTGGAGCAACTTGCACAAAGACTACAATGGGAAATGGAAGAGCTGAAATGTCAGCCCTGGTCTATATCCAAAGTGCATGACCTTTGCAAGGAGCTGGGCTATGCCATCTTGGTGGATCTTTTCTGCACCCAAATCAAGCAGGTAGGGCAAATAGTCTTTATTCCCATTTTACAGAGAAGGAAATAGAATCTCACTTTGCTGGGTAACAGCAGGATACCCACGCTGGAGGAGACTCTCCCTCTGGCCTGATTTAGAAGGTGGAGCAAGGGGCATGAAAGGGCAAGGGAAAAGAGACGTGGGAGCTGAGGAGAGGATGAAAACAAGAGAATGCAACAGACTTCCACAGCACTTGATGTGAAGACCACAAGTCTCCCGCCAGCTTCTGGTCCCTACCTGCACGGCCACCACTGACAAGACTTCCACGGAGATTCGATTAAACTCATCAAAACAGCCCCAGGCACCAGTCTGAGCAAGGCCCTTGTAGATGCTGCCACAAGACTGCAACAAAATGTACACAGATTAAATTACCAACAGCACTGGTCTTATCAATACATGTCCAAGTCATTTTCCTTCCTCTATTACAAACACTTTCAGTTCCCTAGAGACCACTGGTCAGAAAGTGATATTAAAATTTCAAGAACAATTAAATTTTTGATGGTAATGGGGTGCCAACATAACTCATGGGATCGAACAGAACCTTTTTAAGACAGTTGGATGAAAATCCTTTTAAAATATCATAAGGGTTGCATTACTGTTTATTCTGCAGCTTCCAAAATCCCAGGAAATGAATAAAAGATGATATTTTTTAACACCATACAGACAAAAAGCCTTCCACTCAGCCTTTGGCATGCACAATGGAAAAGTTTATGTCTGTATCTTTAAATCCATACCCAACCACCCAGATTTTTCAGAGTGGTGGGGGTCTGGAGACGGGGACAGGAGGCGATAACATCTCATAAAATAAACTACAGGTAAATCTCTTCAAATGAGAGCAAGGAAATAATTTGAAAGGGAAAAAAGTATTTCTGCTCTAAAAATAAAAACTATTCTGGGCATTCAATGTGAACTAGCTATATAAAGCAACAACTTACTGGAAGACATTCTCAAGGTCATTTTTAAGCAGACATTAAAATGCTGGAAAATGCAAATAATGCAAAAGTCCCATTCATTTATTCAGTAGACTTTTTTTTTTTTTTTTTTTTTTTTTTTTTTTTTTTACTATCAACTCTGTGCCTAGATCATGTGCTAGACACAGGAAAGCTCAGTCTTTCTGAGAACTTTTAGTTAGGTTGTGGAGTTAAGGTATACAAATAAAACAGAAAAATTTCTACATAAGCAGTGGTTCTAATGGATAAAATAGACCACCAATGTCACAGAATTCAGAAAGGGTGGATCAAAGTGCTCCAGAGTGGTCAGTTTTGCCAAAGAGGTGAATATCAGATGATAGTACAACAGCACTTTCCCAAGTTTATTTCATGGAACACCAGACCTGAGCATGCTCCTTGCAGGAAGGGCTTTGTGGTCAAGCCCGTTTGGGAAACACTACATTCTACAACCCACTTTTGCCAAGTTACAATATATATTAGCATTTTAAAGGTCCTGAGAACTCCTGCAACAAAAAATTAATTTAACTTTGTTATATGGCTGAGATTTTTTTCCCTCATGTAACTGCTGATTTTCTCAGAATGCACTCAGGCAAACATTAGTATAGTGGAAAAATCACAAGAATATAGTCAGAAGATCTCAGGTACTGGTATCTCAGAACTATTTGCTTCAGAACACACATGGGAAATGCCAGCTTTATAGGATAGGAGTCTCTGTGCAGACAGAATGGAAGGGAAATGCTTTTCAGGAGGTAGAAAAATATGGAAGAAAGATGAGCGAAATAATGATGTGTGCAGAGAAAAATTCTGGATGGAAAGTTGAATTACTAAGGAAGGTCCTGCTTATAAAAAGCCTTCAGTTATTTTGAGGGATCTTTGGAGGTTTGGAGAGAACATAACTAAAGCAATGTTCAGGGAGAATCAGTCGAAATGTTGGCATAGACTAGGTTGGATGTGGAGCAGACTTTAAAGAGCAAGGAAAAGATAAATCCCACATTTTATTAATCTCCTGGAATTGGTGGATTCCTTTATTGATTAAAAAATATTTATTGAGCATGTACTGTGTGCCAGAGATTAATTCAGGTCATAAAGAATTGGCAGTGTACAAGATACACAAAGCCTCTGTGCTCACGGGGCTTACGTTCTCGTGGCGGAAACAAACAACGAACAGCAGCAACACAAAATCAGAGAATGGTTAGTCCCACTGGAGTCTTAAGAAGAGGGTGACAGTGGCTACTTCAGATAAGTAGTTGGGGCAGTTTCTCTCAGCAGGTGACGTAAATTCCAGGCATTGTGTTTGTGTGCTTTAGACTATTCCACTTCATTCTCAAAACAATCTTACAGGAGGAGATTTTATATACATATAAAACTATATATATTTATTATATATACTCAACAGGTGCCCCATATATATACATATATATATACACATATGTTTATATGTATATATGTATATATATATATGTATATATATACGTATATATGTATATATATGTGTGAGGGGTCTTTAAAAAGTTCACGGAAAGATTCCTTTTTTTTTTTGCAGCTGGCCAGTATGGAGTTCTGAACCCTTGACCTTGGTGTTACGGATTGCTTTATCTTTTAATTCTACTTTCCACAAACTTTTTGAAGTACACTCATATATATCTATATATCTATATATTTATCTATATTAACCTGTCAAGTGTCCCAAATACTAAGTGAAAATTCAGAAATCAAAATCTATGCTTAACGGTGGTTTTGGAAGCTTTGGAAGCTGTGGGTTCCTTTTATAAAATGGAAACCCAGTACATAAAAGAGTGAGCTTCCATAGGCAGATGCTTGCCACTCCCACACTTTACCTCCCAGGGACCTGAGACAGAGCCAGGACTTACCCCCACCGCGCACCTCATGGTACCATTAGCAAGGCTGAGCTGTCACCGTGCCAGGAGGTGGTGAGTGTCTGGACTAGGATATGGGCACGAGGAACTGAGTCAAGGTCTGGGGTGAGAGGCATGGTGAAGGGAGAACTAGGGAAGGAAGGACATGGGACACCCAGGATGCCTTCAGATTTCCACCAGGATCTCAGGAAAAGTGAGATGATCGTTACTGACAGCTGAGGAATCTGGCAGGGAGGAAAGCAGAGTGTTCACCACGATTTGAGAGAAGGGCATCCAGACGGAGACGTCACTGCCCCTTAGGGAGACTGAACGTGGAGAGTACATGTAGGAGTCTTCAGGACACACGTCAAATCAGAAATTATAAAAAAGATCAGCAAATGCGATTGAGAAGCCAAGAGACCAGAGGGTTAGGAGGAGGACTGTGGAAGCATGACGATTCAGAAGCCAAGGGAGAAAAGAGTCTCCAGGGGAGGCGTCTGCAGCGTGACACTGTGCAGAGGCTCAGAAACAACTGCACATGCTTCCAGGCTCAAACCCACTTGATGTTTCTGCAACAGCTGCTCCAAACTGAGGTCAAGGGGGAAAGTATTGCTGCTATCATATAAAGAACGTCTTGCACTGAAACTGCAACCATTTCCAGAGGAAATGGCTAGTTTTATGGGTTTTCCAACCAGCCCTAAGAGACTGAAGTAATAACTTTCCCTTTCCCCCAAGTCTTCACCCTGTTCCGCATCCACTGCAGCCACCTGTGGCCCCAGTCCTCATGGAGCTGAACGGGATGACGGCCCCTGCAGAGCTCCTGAGGCAGAGGGCATTGCCGGGGCCCCCACGACAGCCCAAACTCTCCTAACTCCTCCCTCTGCTTCACCTCTCCCACCTCCCTGTGTTCCCAGGTACCAATGACCTTTTTTTTTTTCTTCTCTTTTTAAAAAAATGCCTCTTATTCTTTCTTTTCCATTTCTGCTACCCCACCATCTGGCTTCTCACCCCCTCCCCAGTTTGAATGACTACAATGTTCTCACCCAAAACTTTACCTCCTCTCAGTCTCCTCCTGTCTTAATTCATCTGGCTGTCAAGGTATCCTCCTTAAACACCACTTTGATGCTTCTGCTCCTGCTTTGATGTCTGCACGCACTTCATGTAGCCACCCCCTAAGGTGAGCTCCTCTCAGTGGCTCCACACTTCCCCTCCTTATTCGCCCCATTGCCTGCTCCTGCTGTTCCCCGGTCCTGTCTCAGGTAGCTCGGCCACTGTTCCGTGTCTGTTTCTAGCCTTACTCTGCAGAGACGTGAACAGAATACATTGCTGTGAGTGCATGAGTGACCCGTCTAAATGACCCCTGGAGAAATGCANTCTTAAGAAGAGGGTGACAGTGGCTACTTCAGATAAGTAGTTGGGGCAGTTTCTCTCAGCAAGTGACGTCAGTTCCAGGCATTGTGTTTGTGTGCTTTAGACTATTCCACTTTGTTCTCAAAACAATCTTACAGGAGGAGATTTTATATACATATAAAACTATATATATTTATTATATATACTCGACAGGTGCCCCAATATATATACATATATATACACATATGTTTATACGTATATATGTATATATATGTGTATATATATGTATATATATATATACGTATATGTGTATATATATGTGTGAGGGGTCTTTAAAAAGTTCACGGAAAGATTCCTTTTTTTTTTTGCAGCTGGCCAGTATGGAGCTCTGAACCCTTGACCTCGGTGTTACAGATTGCTTTATCTTTTAATTCTACTTTCCACAAACTTTTTGAAGTACCCTCATATATATCTATATATCTATATATTTATCTATATTAACCTGTCAAGTGTCCCAAATACTAAGTGAAAATTCAGAGATCAAAATCTATGCTTAACGGTGGTTTTGGAAGCTTTGGAAGCTGTGGGTTCCTTTTATAAAATGGAAACCCAGTACATAAAAGAGTGAGCTTCCATAGGCAGATGCTTGCCACTCCCACACTTTACCTCCCAGGGACCTGAGACAGAGCCAGGACTTACCCCCACCACGCACCTCATGGTACCATTAGCAAGGCTGAGCTGTCACCGTGCCAGGAGGTGGTGAGCGTCTGGACTAGGATATGGGCACGAGGAACTGAGTCAAGGTCTGGGGTGAGAGGCATGGTGAAGGGAGAACTAGGGAAGGAAGGACATGGGACACCCAGGATGCCTTCAGATTTCTACCAGGATCGCAGGGAAAGTGAGATGATCGTTACTGACAGCTGAGGAATCTGGCAGGGAGGAAAGCAGAGCGTTCACCACAATTTGAGAGAAGGGCATCCAAACGGGGACGTCATTGCCCCTTAGGGAGACTGAACGTGGAGAGTACATGTAGGAGTCTTCAGGACACACATCAAATCAGAAATTATAAAAAAGATCAGCAAATGCGATCGAGAAGCCAAGAGACCAGAGGGTTAGGAGGAGGACTGTGGAAGCATGACGATTCAGAAGCCAAGGGAGAAAAGAGTCTCCAGGGGAGGCGTCTGCAGCGTGACACTGTGCAGAGGCTCAGAAACAACTGCACATGCTTCCAGGCTCAAACCCACTTGATGTTTCTGCAACAGCTGCTCCAAACTGAGGTCAAGGGGGAAAGTATTGCTGCTATCATATAAAGAACGTCTTGCACTGAAACTGCAACCATTTCCAGAGGAAATGGCTAGTTTTATGGGTTTTCCAACCAGCCCTAAGAGACTGAAGTAATAACTTTCCCTTTCCCCCAAGTCTTCACACTGTTCCGCATCCACTGCAGCCACCTGTGGCCCCAGTCCTCATGGAGCTGAACGGGATGACGGCCCCTGCAGAGCTCCTGAGGCAGAGGGCATTGCCGGGGCCCCCACGACAGCCCAAACTCTCCTAACTCCTCCCTCTGCTTCACCTCTCCCACCTCCCTGTGTTCCCAGGTACCAATGACCTTTTTTTTTTTCTTCTCTTTTTAAAAAAATGCCTCTTATTCTTTCTTTTCCATTTCTGCTACCCCACCATCTGGCTTCTCACCCCCTCCCCAGTTTGAATGACTACAATGTTCTCACCCAAAACTTTACCTCCTCTCAGTCTCCTCCTGTCTTAATTCATCTGGCTGTCAAGGTATCCTCCTTAAACACCACTTTGATGCTTCTGCTCCTGCTTTGATGTCTGCACGCACTTCATGTAGCCACCCCCTAAGGTGAGCTCCTCTCAGTGGCTCCACACTTCCCCTCCTTATTCGCCCCATTGCCTGCTCCTGCTGTTCCCCGGTCCTGTCTCAGGTAGCTCGGCCACTGTTCCGTGTCTGTTTCTAGCCTTACTCTGCAGAGACGTGAACAGAATACATTGCTGTGAGTGCATGAGTGACCCGTCTAAATGACCCCTGGAGAAATGCANAACAGAATACATTGCTGTGAGTGCATGAGTGACCCGTCTAAATGACCCCTGGAGAAATGCATGGCAGCTCTTCCTGGCCCTTCCTCTCCTCGTCACAACCAGGACCTGTGCAGAGAGCTCAGGGGTGAAGTCAGAACAAGGGCGGGGGAAGGATGTCAGTGAACAGAATACATTGCTGTGAGTGCATGAGTGACCCGTCTAAATGACCCCTGGAGAAATGCACGGCAGCTCTTCCTGGCCCTTCCTCTCCTCGTCACAACCAGGACCTGTGCAGAGAGCTCAGGGTTGAAGTCAGATCAAGGGCGGGGGAAGGATGTCAGCCGTCACAACCAGGACCTGTGCAGAGAGCTCAGGGGTGAAGTCAGAACAAGGGCGGGGGAAGGATGTCAGTACACCTAGAACTTGGTCACAGCTTTACAGCTGACATCTTAATGGGTCAGGCCCTGTTTGGCAGTAACACCAACACTTAAACAGCCTGAGGATTATGCTGTCTGGGTGCTAACTAGCTCCCCTAATTATTTCATGTACGTTTTGTCCCCTCCAGAGAGACTGGGTTATACTCTTTCTGTCCATCTATCTACCTATCTATTTATCGTGTTTATATCTATCTACCTACAATTGATCTATTTACCATCTATCAGCCATCTATCATCTATTTATCATCTGTATATATTCCTATCATCAATCTTTCATTTATTTATCATCTATTTACATCTATCATGTATCTATTCTACTTTAATCTATCATCTGTTTATCATCTATCTATAATCCATCTATCATCTATTTATCAGCTATTATCTATAATCCATCTATCATCCATCATCTATCTATAATCCATCTATCATTAATTTATCACATATCATCCACCTATTTATCACCTATCATCTGTCATCTACCTGTAATCCATCTATCATCCATCATTGATTTATTAATCACCTATCATCTGTCTATCTATCTGTCTATCCACCTTTCTATCCGTACATATGATCTATTTTTGATGTCCTCCCACAATGTCCAGCACATGCTGAGAACGGCAATACTCAACTAACTTTATTGCTGGCGTGTTTTACAGTAAAAAAACAAATCTGAACAGCTGAACAACAAAGCACAGAGGCGGTGTGTAAACTGAGTGAGGCTGTCTGGCTACAGGGGTATTTCGCGCTTCGCGGGTGATTGCCTTCCTTCTGGTGTGTTCATCACGACTATACCTACTGATGCTGCTAACCTGTGTCCAGCCTAGACTCAAGGACGGAAGCTTCACTCACAGTTCAAACGAACCAAGGATAGACTCCCCGCTCATCTGTACTTTTAGAGAATTTCGTGGGGTTGGGGGTCAGTGATTGGTTCTGAAAGGATTGGGTAAAATGGCCTTAGTGACTCTGGCCATGGAGCCAGCTCATCCCTTCCTGTTTGCTGTGCTAGTTGTGACTTTGAAGAAATCCAGCTGATCACGTCTTCCGCATCTACATGAGTGTGTCTTCCAGAAGGTTCCTCATGGGAGAGCATACTTATTTCAGCAATGCCACCAACGCTCAACTATAGAAGAACGTAAAAACTTAAAATAATCCTTAAGGCCAAATTTATATCTTTAAAGGGGAAAATCTTTTTCTTCTTCCAGCCTGACTTGAAGAGATACATGACCTTAATATGTTCATCAATAAAATCACTCTTGCTAATATCTAGGGGATACAGAACATGGGGAGGACAGTTATTTTGGGTGTGGATCCCCGTTTTGTTGCTGCTATGAGAAAACATGGTAACATAGGATGCTGCAACTCTGCACAGCAAAATTATATACCGTGGAAATTATTAAAGTTATAGAAGATGAATCTCTTTTAAAGAGTCATATTTGTGGTACTGCAAGTGTCATCTCACAATCTCTAAAAATATTTCTACATTAGATTTATTTTACAATCAATATATCACATAATTTATAAATAAATATCTAATCTTTTTAATGCAGTTATTTTGTTTGTTCCACTCTAATTTATATGTTATCCTGTTTACAAAAGAGACTTAAGACAGTTTACAAAAGCACATACCATATAATAAAATAAAAATCATGAGACATTGAGGGGGCCTGTTATTACACATTATTCAAAAAATAATCTATACAAGGTCCAGTTCTGAGCACAATGTTTCTAGCAAAGATATGACCTATGGGCCTTTTGTTTCTCTGGCTTTTCTCTATGACTCAGAACCTGGGATACATTAGTTCTTAAAAAATGATGAGCACCCGAATGATGCTTTGTACTTGGGCATCTCTTGCTGTGAGAAGAGGTTAATCTAGTCTGTTTTCAGAAGTCACACCTGCCTTTATAGAATATTCTGGACCTGTAGATATTCTGGGGAATGTCCACTTTTGCAGAAGAGCACAAATACAGCTTCTATGTGAAGACTGGTATCTTCACATTGGCTACTTACGAGCCTTTCCGTGCTTTGGGTCACATATTGAATTTAAGACTTTGGATATGCTGTATGTTCAGTCTACTCAAGGAAGACTCAAAAGGGAAACTAAGCCACTTGTGATCACAAAGCTCATTAGAAGAATTGGAATCCACGGCGCTGTGCCTTCTTGTCACATCAGAGGTTTATGGGGAGGCCCACAAGCTCCAGGGGTCAAAGAGCCTCAGATCTACTGTGAAGGAACAAGCAGGGACCTCCTAGTCTGGGCTCTGAGACTTGGGGAAGGTGGGCCACAGTGACATGGATAAACCTGCCACTCGGGTGCTAGTTCCCCCTGAAGCTGGGTTGCCCTGTACCTTGTAGTCCATCTGCTCTGAGCAGTTAAACACGTAGACCATGATGCCCAGCGCTCGGCCCAGGTCCTTGGTGGTCTCGGTCTTGCCTGTGCCTGCAGGTCCTGCTGGAGCCCCACTCATGGTCAGGTGCAGAGACTGGGTGAGGGTGATGTAGCACCTGCCGAACACAGGAGGGAAGTGTCATCCATTAGGTGGCTCTGCTGGGTCCCAGTGAGATAGGGCTATGTGAGGTCTGATACAACTTCAGTGAAGGAGAGCCCAGAGGCTCCCACTTATGTCTGTCCCCCACACCACTGTGGGGAGGACTTTCCATAGTGCAGTGTCACCTGACGCTCCCTCCCTAAAGGGCATCAGCGTCTCTCTGCTGGACTCTTTCTGACCTTGCCCCTGCCTGCTTCTCTAGCTTCATTTCTCACTGCTCCTCTCCCCTGAGCTCCCGCACTCTAGGATTCAGTCTCATTGAGCTATGGTCACTCGCCAGACACACTAGGACTGTGCTTGTCCCTCTCCCTCCTCCCACCGAGCCCCCAACCCTTCCAGTCTACCTGGAAGATGTTCCTCCTCAACCTTTGTCTGGCTAATTGCTACTGACCTCCTGGGACTCATATTTGACATTGCTTCACCCATTCAGTGTCCCCAGATCCCCCAACACTAGGGTGAGTGAACAGATGCCCCTCAGCTGAGCTCCCACTCCACTCTCCTCCACTTTAAATTCCCATGACACACATCACATACATTTTCCATGTATACCCTCATAACATGCATGAAGGCAGGGCTATGTCTTATTCATTGTTTCATCTCCAGAGCTTAGCACAGCTCTAGGCATACACAGGCCCTCAACCACTATTTATGAAATACATGACTGAATCCATGAATGAATGGATCCATCATTCAATATATTTAATTCTCCTGTGACTATTTTTACCAATGGCAATAAAATAAACTCAGTTTTAAGCTTATTTCTGGTATTTTAAAAAAGGACTCGTATTTCCATTTAGTGTCAATTTAAAATAGGCCTTTGAGTAATAAGCACATAAAAAGATATTCAACACCATTGGTCATTAGGGAAATGCAAATTAAATCTACAATGAGATACCACTACATACCCACTAGGATGGTTATAATCAAAAGACAGAAAAAAACAAGTGTTGACAAGGATGTGAAAATACTGGAAACCCCGTACATTGCTGGTGGGAATGTCTAACAGTACAGCCACGTGGAAGAGAGCTTGGCAGTTTCATTAATGCTAAAGCTTATTAGATGATTCGGCAATTCCCCTCCTAGGAACTTGCCCAAGAGAAATAAGAACATGTGTTCACACACAGACTTGTGCATAGCACTGTATGCACTTGTTTATTGTACTTCTTCATAACAGCAAAAAAACTGGAAACAACCCAAATGCCTGTCATCTGCAAATGGATAAACAAAATGTGTGGTATATCCACACACTGGAATACTCTTCAGCAACATAAAGGAATAAAGTAGTGAACATGCTACAAAATGATAAACTTCAAAGACCTTACGCTAAGTGAAAGAAGCCAGACACAAGAAATTGCATATTATCATTTCATGTATGTGAAAGGTCCAGAAAAGAAAAATAGAGACAAACAGTCGATTGGTGGTTTCTTGAGCTTGGGGTAGAGCAGAGATTTGCCGCACATACAGGTGAGGCAAATGTTCTAAAACTAGATTGTGGTGATGGTTGCACAACTCTGTACACTTACTATAAATCATTGATTGTATACTACAAGTGAACTTTAAGGCATGTAAATTATACCTCAATAAAGCTGTTAAAATTGTGCCATTGCTCTAACTTTTTAATATCTAACAAATCAATGCATAGATTCTTGACTTTTCAGAGGCTAAACCTCTGAAATTATTTCTCTCCTGTTTCTGAATCTGATGTAGTGAGTTGACTGGAGAATCTGAGTCATGGTGACTGGGTCTCTATTGAGTTCACTAAGCCTAGAACCAAGACGGTTTTGAAAGGACTTGAAGTGAGTTTCTTTCTCTGCTTTAATTAAGTGCAAAATCCCTCATCTGTTTCAGCCTTTGAAAGTAGAATCAGGAAGGCAGTTTTCAGAGGCAGAGAGGAGAGGTATGCAGAATTATTTTTCCACCTCGAGTTTTCCTGTGTAATGGAATAAGTTGACTCAGCTGATCATGTGGACCTGGGCTGCATTTAACCCTGGGCATCTGGACTTATGCAGTTGCCTCAGCTTCCCTGTGGACAGTAGAACAATGACCATCAGAGAAGCCACAAAGAGAGGCAACATGATTCAAGGTTAAGGGGAAAAGTTGGGTCTTCTATTGTCTTTCTTGGCCACTGTTACCATTTGGTAACACTTCTGTCCTCTTTAAAACAATCATAGTTAGGACTCTATGAAGATCTAGCTATGTGCAGCCTTAACCACACCTGCTCTCCTGGGCTCTGAGTTTCTGGCTCCAGATTAGTCCCAATGCCTTCCATCTCTCCTGGCGCCTTGGGTTTCCTCTAGAACTACTGGAGCCCTGCCCTAACCTTGTATCTCCCAGGAGGAAAGGCAGCTGCCTGAGCCAGCAGAGTCCCAAAACTCAGACAACTTACCCCACCCTGCTCCC
Source organism: Galeopterus variegatus (assembly GCF_000696425.1). Taxonomy (NCBI): domain Eukaryota; kingdom Metazoa; phylum Chordata; class Mammalia; order Dermoptera; family Cynocephalidae; genus Galeopterus; species Galeopterus variegatus. The sequence continues at coordinate 38,584 of NW_007732360.1, read as the reverse complement.
TCTCCCCTTTCTGTCCCATGGTTACCTCCTCTGTAGCCAGAGGGCAATCCTAGCAATCCCAGGCCTCTTCTCTCTGGACCTGCAAGGCTCTCAAGGAATTTGAGAGTCCAGGAGTGCAAAGTTTCACAAAAATAGATTTCTCATAGAAAACTTGAGAATCCCTTTAAAGAAATCCTTGGAACTGGATGTCATTTCTCAAATATAATCATGACAATGATATCACCACATTCATGGTTTTCACCTACATTCAAAGGGAAGAGGGTTCTACAAGGGTAAAGGTCACTGGGGGTTATTGTTAGAATTCTGCCTACCATGTGGCTTAATAACTATAGCCTAGGAAGGAACATGAATGCAACAATGTCTACCCAAAGGAAGGCCTCTGCTGGCATGCCCGGGACTCAGCTCCCCGATGTCCAATATCTTTATTGATAACTTGAGTTAAGAAATAATTGATTATAAGGAAGAGAGACCAAATCCTAAAAAAATTTAACAATTAAAAATGATGGGCTAGACCCAACAAAGGCAAATTTAAGGGGGTAAGTGCAAAGTAACCTTCCAAGCACTTGCATACACACAGAATGGGGGAGATATGGTAGATGGCAGTTGACATGAAAAAGATCAAGAGCTTTCAAAAAGTTCCAAGCTCAACATGAGAAACAGCATCAACAGAAGAAGAATGTTCTTAAAACCAACCTAGCAAGCACTTGCATACACACAGAATGGGGGAGATATGGTAGATGGCAGTTGACATGAAAAAGACCAAGAGCTTTCAAAAAGTTCCAAGCTCAACATGAGAAACAGCATCAACAGAAGAAGAATGTTCTTAAAAACAACCTAAAAACAAATCTGTTCCTTTTACAACATTTTATTACTTAAGGTTGAACACTTTTTTTGTTCTTAGCCTAAATGTCCTCAATTCTAGGATTTATTCCTTATGCCATTTGGTTATGAGATCCTTCATCATCTAGTACCAGTCTTTCTCTTTGCCTGCACTAGTTGGTACGTGTCTTTCTCAAAATGTGATGGAAAGAACCAAGAACAATGTCCTGTATGAGATCTTCCTAGCAAAAACCATAGCACACTTAGTACTTAAACTTGAGTAGTTATGATTAAACTTTGTATTATTTGTATGTATTGGATATGATTAAAAATTCTAGAAGTGACCTAGAAAACCCAAGAGAATCAAGACTAAAATTCTTAGAATTTAATACAGGGCAGAATTTGTAAAAATGGGCAGTATAGAAGATAAATAGACAAAAATAATTTTTTTCCTAAACATAAGTGAGAAGAAAGTTAAAGATATAATAAAGTTAGGCAAAGATTTCTTAGATATAGCATCAAAAGCATAGTCCATAAAATAGAAATCAATAAATTATACCTCATCAAAATTAAAAACTTTTGCACTTCAAAGGACACCATGAAGAAAATGAAAAGATAAGCAATAGACTGAGATAAAGTATTTGCAAACACATATGCAATATATCCAGAATATACAAAGAATTATCATAAGATAATAAGAATAAAAACAGATCAATCAAACAATGGGCAAAAGATATAAACAGACATTACATCGAAGTAGATACATGGATGGCTAATAAGCACATGAAAAGTTGCTCAATGTCATTAATCATTAGGAAAATGCCATCTAAAACACCAGCGAAATACCACTGCACATCCACCAGAATGGCTATAATAAGTAATACAGGCAATAATAAATGTTGTCAACATGTGGAGAAACAGAAACCCTCATACACTGTCGGTGCAAACATGAAATGGTGTAGCTACTTTGAAAAAAGTTTGGCAGTTTCTCAAAATGTTGAACATAAAAGTACCATAATAGCCAACAATTCCCCTCCTATGTATCCACCCAACAGCAATGAAAACATGTTCACACAAGACTTGCACATAGGCATTCATAGCAGTGTTGTGTTAGCATCCCCAGCTGAAAACAATCTAAGTATTCATCAACTGGTGAATGGATAAACAGCAAGTGGTATATCTATAAATGGAATATTATTCAGAAATAATAAAAGAACAAATTACAGACACATGCTCTACCATGAGTGAACCTCAGAAACATTATGTGAAGTGAAAAAAAATCAAACACAAGAGACTACATATCTTAAGATTCCATTTAAAATGTCCAGAATAGGCAAATTTATAGAGACAAAAGTGGATTGATTAGTGGTTTCCTAGGGATGAGGATTAACTGTAGATGGTCATGAGAGATCTTATCACGGGGGAAGAAAGTGTACTAAAATCGATTTTTTTTTTTCTTTTGTCTTTTTCATTACTGGTAAGGGGATCGCAACCCTTGGTGTGGTTTCACCCGCACTGCGCTCAGCCAGTGAGCGCATCAGCCATTCCTATATAGGATCTGAACCCGCGGCGGGAGCGTCGCTGCGCTCCCAGCGCCGCACTCTCCCGAGTGCGTCCCCGGGCCGGCCCTAAAATCGATTTCTGATAACGGTTGCACCACTCAGTAAAGTCACTAGAAATCATTTAGTTGTACATTTGACATGGGTGAATTTTTTGATACATAAAGCATACCTCAATAAAGTTGTTTTAAAAATATACATATGTAATGAAAACATAATCTTATATAGAAACAAATATTTTTAAATGAACCAGAGATAACATTAAAAAATGATGACATCCTATATAAATACAAACTTTTCTGAGAAATATATTTGGACATATAGATAAACAGAAATATGTCACATACTATAAAGATGGCTGTTCCTTCAAAATTAAGTTGAAGTTTTTTTAAAAAAAATATTTATTTATTAAGAATATTCATGAGATACAAAGCTGATTGTCCCCCCTCCTGCCCATGATGTGAGGGCCAGATTCACACTGGGGGCATACCCATTACCAGAAATTACTTTTGTACCCTTTGTCCCCTCCCAATTATCCCCCAACCTCCCTCCTCCTCCCCATCTCCCTTCCATTCCTATTTGTAGCCCTAGGAATGCTCCCTCCCTCTGTTGGATCATGGCACCACTGTGGTCTTTCTTTCCTGCCTTCCTTTCTCTCTTAGCTCCTACACAAGAGTGAGCACATGCGGTATTTATCCCTCTGTGCTTTGCTTGTTTCACTCAAGGTAAGTTTCTCCAGGTTCATCTACGTTGTTGCAAATGGGAGTATTTCATTCTTTTTTTATGGCAGAGTAGTATTCCATGGTGTATATATACCACAGTTTCCTTATGCAATCATCCATTGATGGACGTTTAGGTTGGTTCCATATCTTGGCTATTGTAAACAGAGCTGCAATAAACACAGGAGTGCAGGTATCTCTTCAACATAATGATTTGCATTCCTCTGGATAAATACCCAGAAGAGGGATTGCTGGATCGTATGGAAGATCTCTCTGTAGTTGTTTGAGAAACCTCCATATTGTTTTCCAAAGTGGTTGTACTAGTTTACAGTCCCACCAGCAGTGCAGTAGTGTTCCCTTCTCTCCACCCCCTTGCCAGCATTTGCTACTCATCGTCCTTTTGATTATAGCCAGTTTAACTGGGGTGAGGTGATATCTCAATGTGGTTTTAATTTGCATTTCCCTGATGACTGGTGATGTTGAGCATTTTTTTCATATATCTGTTGGCTATTCGTGTATCTTCCTTTGAAAAATGTCTATTCAACTCTTTTGCCCATTTTTTAATTGGTTCATTTATTTTTTTATTAGTCCCTTGTCAGATGCATAGTTGGCAAAAATCTTCTTCCACTCTGTAGGTTGTCTTTCCACTCTGTTGATTATTTTGCTGTGCAGAGACGTTAGTTTGATATAGTCCCATTTGTTTATTTTTTCTTTTGCTGCTTGTGCTTTTGGGTTCATGTTCATAAAGCCTGTGCCCTGACCTAACTGCTGAAGTGTTTCGCCTATATTTTCCGTTAGTAATTTTACAGTTTCAGGTCTTATACCTAGGTCTTTAATCCATTTTGAGTTCATTTCAGTGTATGGTGAGAGGTGCATGTCTAGTTTCATTCTTCTGCATATGGATATCCAGTTTTCCCAGCACCACTTGTTGAAGAGGCAATCTTTTCCCCAATGTAGATTTTTGTTGCCTTTGTCTAATATCAGATGGCTACAAGCCTGAGGAGTGACTTCTGAATTCTCTATTCTACTCCACTGGTCTGAATGTCTATTTTTATACCAGTACCATGGTAGGCGCACCAATTGATAACCCCAATGGTTTATATTTTGGTATTTGTCATCTGAAAGAATATACATAACAGCTAAAAAAATTGAAAATATATAATGCGGGCCTTTGCTTTACAACTCATAGTAAAGCTGAATAGTTTTGAGGTAGGTCGATGGACTCAAAACTGTAATTATGGTAGAGCAAGCATCATGAATCATTGAGGGAAAGGAGTGATTACTCAGTAAAAAATGTTGGGCCCAATGGTCACTTTAAAATAAAAATATCAAATGATATATTCCCCACTGTAGTTCCTGTGAGTTTTGCTTGCCCAGTATTCCATACTATGAAAAGCCACCTCTCCTCTGCACCTTGTATTCTCATGGGGCTGTCAGTCATAATACAGACTGTTTCCTACTTAGGATGGTTTGATTTACAAACGTGGGAAAACAATACATGTTCAATGGAAACCATATACTTTGAGTATGCATTCAGCCACTCTGTTTTTTACTTTCAGTACAGTATTTTAAAAACTACATGAGATATGCAACACTTTATTATAAAATAGGCTTTATGTTAGATGATTTTGCCCAGTTATAGACTAGTATAAATTTTCTGAGCACATTTGAGGTAGGCTAGGCTAACCTACAGATTATATAGCTTATATTATATATAGGTAGGTTAGATGTATTAAATGTACATTCAACTTAATGATATTCTCAACTTACGATGGGTTTATTGGAACATAACCCCGTAGTAAGTCCCGGAGCATCCGTATTTTCTACTATGCCAGGGGTGAGTACAAGGCTCAGGGTGGGTAAAATACTTGATCTCACTGGCTGCAATGACTGGCTCAGAGATGGGCACGTGATCTGAACAGGACCAATCAGAGTCCCTTCAAGGAATATGCTGTATGTGCTGCAAAAGAGGTCTCTCTTCTGCCTGGATCAGGAGTCATAAAGGCGTGGGAATGGAGACCATATTTACAGCCTATGCAAGAAAGAAGTTAACACTTAGAAGAAATAAAACCGTGATACATGGGGATTTCATTCTTTCTATGGTTTTACCAACTGCCTGCACACTAGTAAGATTCACATTTTTATTTCTTTTTTTTTTTTTTTTTTTTTCCTTTTTTTGTCTTTTTTCGTGTCCGGCAACGGAAAGCAACCCTCAGTGTCGCGCCCGTACCGGACAGTGAGCGGGAACCAGTCTGTATGTGGGATCCGAACCCTCGGCGGGAGCACTGCTGTGCTTCCAAAGCGGGGCACTGTAGCAGTGCGCCACCGGGCCGGCCCTAAAAATGTTTTGATAAAAAATGGAACCAGTCTGTATGTGGGATCCGAACCCTCGGCGGGAGCACTGCTGTGCTTCCAAAGCGGCGCACTGTAGCAGTGCGCCACCGTGCCGGCCCTAAAAATGTTTTGATAAAAAATAGTTTTGACTCACTTTACTGAATAGTCAAAAAGTTTCCCAAAGAATTAAAAAAGGTTAAAGGAAAAAGTAAAATAAACTAAACTAGAATAAAATATAGGTGAACATTAAATGAGCTGAGATTTTCTAAGCATAAAACTAATAAAAGCACACCCCATAGAACGATGTGCAATGAAGGTAATAAACAATTCACAGGAGAAGAAAATCTAATAGACAATAAACACATAAAAATGCTCAAGCCTATGAGTAATTAAGGACACCAAACACAAATGAGATACAATTTTGACTTATAAAATTAATAAAAATCATAACACTAATACTTAATGCTGACCAGGGTGTTGTGAGATGAACATTTTCATAAACCATAAGAGAGCATGGGAAGAACATGTTTTTCAAGAAGAATTTGAAAGTATGTATCATTTAACGATCTTGCTTTCTGGAATCTATTATGGGTGGGGAAATACTAAGCAATCTGGTCAAAAACGTATGTATAAGTGAATTCATGCAGCTTTATTTTTAATAGTAAAAGCTTAGATATAATTTAAATACCCCATAATACAGTTATGTTACATAAGTTATGGGCTACTTGTAAATAGACTGTAATTTAGCTATTAAAGTGTTTTAGAAGAATACACACAATATAATGTTAAGTAAATCGTGCAATATATATTTCATATACAGCATACGATCTCAATTTCATCTGTCAAAATCTACACGTAGAAGGAAACATTAAATATTAACACTGGGTCATCTCTGAGTGACTTATTTTCTTTTTTATGGATTACTAAGTTGTCTAAATTTTCTCTAATAAAACATGAGAGAAAAACGTTAAGAGAAAGTGTCTGACTTTTGCTAGTTGTGTCCTTGTCCAGCAAATTACCTTCAAAGACTTTTGCACCAATTCTATCTCACTGCATGCATAGTTCTTGAGAAATTAAGGTGTACTCAAAATTAATAAGCAGTTGATTAAAAGAGTACTTAACACGGCACAGGGCAGAAAGGGGCGTTTGTGTGTGAAGGTGAGGGAAGGGGAGTTGAGGGAAGGAGATATCTAAAGGTTAAGAAACAGCTCATGAAAATTGCTTTTGTTCAGCCCCCAAAAACATTTCCATTTAGTTCTTCAACTTAGTGTTGTGCCAAAGTCCTGTGACAATGGCTGAGCCATTGTACCTACTTTTATATTCAAGTCCTACCCAGGCAGTTGGAAATTCCAAGGAAAAAAGCTTAATCAGTGGGATGTACTGTAATACGGGTGTGCTTTTAATGAATGTGCAAAGATTGTGTGGATCAATTGTCCATTTGATTATTCTTCTGGCAGGAGAGAATTAAATGTACTTAAGCTCCACACCAGTAAAGGTTGAATGCTCTTTAAAATGTGATTTTCTACATTGAGAACAATTTTTTTTTTTTCTGGGCAAAACATTTCTTAAGATAATAATGGAAGTCAATGAGAAAATGGAATTTGCTATACAAAATATTCAACTACATATTACTTTTGTCAGAAAAGCATCTAAAGTGCAAAGCAAGGTCAAGGTCTATATAAAATTCACCATTATTTGCAACAAATCTTCCTTTCAAGTTCTTATTTGCATCATTTCACAGAAGAGGTGATAAATTCCTATTTTAGAAATAATTCATTGTCAAAACTTTACCCTTTCCTCTATAAGGCATTAGCATACTAGAGACTGCTAAATCCAAAAGGTGATTATCTTCTTAAACTCCCAGGCAGGTACGAAGACCCAGGGAAAACAAAAGTCTTGTACTTTTTATCATTCAGAACGATAATGTCTGATATGTCAGTGGAAAGAAAGAAAAAGTTCTGAATGGCACGGGGAAGCTGCGTACGTATCCACAGTCTCAAAAAACCATTTAATTGCACTCAAGGAGTATTTCTTGAATGTCTATTATATGCTGGACGTGGTGCTAGGTCCTGGGAGTAGAGCAGAAAGCGAATGAAAGTCAATGTTATCATGGAGCATATAGTCTTGAGTGGGAGACAGACATTAATCAAATCTCTCGAATATATAATGGTGTCATGATTCTATTCCAAGTGATATAAATTCCCAAACTATTAGCTCATATTCCAATGCAGGCAGAACAACTCATTGCAGTGGGAAATGCTGCACCAGATTTCCTTCCTGCTAACGATACATGTCTTGCTGAGAATCATCATAAAGACAAAGACACTTGAGAGGGTCCAGTTTGAACGAAGCTTGAGGTGGGAAAACTTTTCCTTAACTGACACTGCATGAGCCCCTGCAACTGACTGGGCCAAAGTAAAACCTTTAAGACTCCAAGTCTCCTAGAGTTGATGCTGCCAGCTGCAGAGAGGTCTATGTCTTCCTCTGAACAGGTGTTATCTGCATGCTGTCCTAAGCTGGGTCAAGCAGGAGAGTGGGTTCCAGCTAAGAACAAATATAGAGTAGCTGTTCTTTCCTCTTCAGAAGCCAAGACACAGAGCCCTGCAGAGATTCTTCCCCCGAGTTGACTTCTTGTCTTGATTCTGTCTACCCTTATGATCTGGATCTTCAGTTTTCAACCATCATTCATGCATTTGACAAATATTAATTCAAAACCTGCTAGGTGCTAATGACATAGCAGCAAACAAGACAGACAGAGGTCCCTGATTGCAAGGAGCTTACATTTCAAAGGGGACTAAAAGCAAGGCCATTTCAGAAATGGGGGAAATGTCAGAAAGAAGATAAGCAGGGGGATATATCAGGGTTATCTGCTCTACGTGTGTGTGCACATGTACGTGCATGTGTGTGTGAGATGCGAGAGGTTGTCTTCTAGAAAGAGTGGTCAAGGAAGGCCGCTCAGAACTAAGAGTAGAAGGAAAGAACGAGAAGGTGCCAGTGCACAGAGAGCCTGGAGAAGGGCATTTGAGGTAGAGGGAGCCGTGAAGGCTCTAAGCTGGAATGAACTTGAAGTGATCAAGGAACGGAAAGGGGGCCATTTGGTTGTAGGACCGGGAGTAAAGAGTAGAAGGAAAGAACGAGAAGGTGCCAGTGCACAGAGAGCCTGGAGAAGGGCATTTGATGTAGAGGGAGCCGTGAAGGCTCTAAGCTGGAATGAACTTGAAGTGATCAAGGAACGGAAAGGGGGCCATTTGGTTGTAGGACCGGGAGTGAGGCGTCAGGGTGGTTGACAGCAATTACTGGCTCTGGTGAAGAGTTCAGATTTTAATCTATGTGCAGCGGGAAGCCACTGGAGACAGTGACATGACCTCCACAGAGCAGAAGCAGAGCAGTGCGAGTGCGGCTCAGGGTGAAAGAGCTTTCGAGACTGGGCAGGAAAATGAATTAAAGAAACGAAAAACATGGGGAGGTGAACCATGAAGGATTAATCTACAGATGACGTTGGGATCTTCAGGTACTTTGGATTTCCTATGTCCGATTCCTTTCATGAGCGCAGGAATTACAACATAATTTGGAAATATTTATCAGATATTTGGAAATATATATGAGGACTTGACCAGAATATAGGATTTGGTATCACTCAACATAGAGAGAAAATTAAGTAAAAGTTAACACAGATTGTATCTGGTCATATTAACCTTCACAATTTATGACAATCTCTTCATTACCTACAAGTCATTTATTTCGGTGAGCCAGTCATTCAGATGTACAACTCTTTTTGGAGAAGGGGAGATTTAGTGTTCAATGAAATTATAAGAAAAGGGCATGAACTCTTAGCAGAATTTACAGAAACCTCAGCAGAATTAAAATATCATTTTTCACATGGACCATGACCTTATTACCCTGTCCTCTATCTCCTTTGCCCGTGCTCTGCTGTTACATAAATCTTCATAAAGTAGTTTTTACCATTTTACTACTTACTGGGTAAGGAATATATTCTCCACACAGCAGAATTAAAATATCATTTTTCACATGGACCATGACCTTATTACCCTGTCCTCTATCTCTTTGCCCGTGCTCTGCTGTTACATAAATCTTCATAAAGTAGTTTTTACCATTTTACTACTTACTGGGTAAGGAATATATTCTCCACCAGCTGTAGTCTGACTCCTTTAGGGCCAGCTACCTCCCCCAAAGGCAAGAGTCCTACACTCCCTCTCACAGGAACATACCTTGAGTTTTCCCATTTTTATGGCTTCCCTGAACTTTCTCAGTTGTCTTCTTCCTGCAGTGAGTGGGAACTCTTGTGCTCAGAGGGTTTGCTGCTGAGTCACCTGTTTGCAAATGTGTAGCGTATGGCTTTGCACCCTTTTTATACTAACTATGTCCTTGTACCTTTTCTCCTTGTGTTATTTAAATTATTTTCTACGTATGTCTTATTTTCCTCACTAGAGTTGAAGATTCAGGGCAGGAAATGTTTTAGTCATCTTCATACTCCCAGTGACTAGTCCAGCATGAATTCATTCATACATGAATTAATATAAATGACAGGGAATATGTCTCCCTAAAAAATTGTAAGCTCCTCAGTGGTTCAAACTACCTTGCTTATATCCGTGTATTCCCAGAGTGAGAGATACTGAATAAATGTCCCAGTTGATTGAGCAACTGATTGATAAGAAAATAATAACAGGGATAAATTTTGAGCACTTATTATATGCCAAACTCTTGACAAGCATTGCTGTCTTTTATCCTCACAAAAATCATGTAAGGTGCAAGTTACTACCTCTATTTCACAGATGAGGAAACCAAAAATTAGGTCAATTTTTTTGTGGTCAAACAGCTGGTTTGTGTGAGAGCTGGTGTTAGAACCCAGGTGTGTATGATTGCCTCACAATTCTTCCCAAAGTCATGGCTCATTCATTTGCTCTGGGGTTTGTTCCAAGAAAGGCTCTGCCCTACATCCTTTCCATTTGATTTTCAATCTGCTGTGTTGATTCAGGTACTTCCCCTGCAGCTCTGTGGACAAATAGCAAGTGATGGTGATCTTGAACCTGGATGGCCACTGGAGGTCTTGAACCAGATAACAGTAGGGTTGTCAGTGGCTGACACCAATGCTCACCTGTCAGTCAAAGGAGTGATCACCAAGCGAGGAGTATTTCCCAGGTACTCATAAGAATACAGAAACTGGGCATCACAGATGTTTGCAAAGCAGTGCTTGGCCTCATCATCCCAACGATGGCGCAGCTGGGACAGCCAGAGGAATGCCTGGGCATTGTCTACCTAAAGAGAGTGGCAGAGTAGGTGCGTGAATCATAATGTTCAACAGGTAGCAGGTGGCCCCTTGGCCACAGGACACATAAGGGTCTGGATGAGTTGGGTGTTGTCTGCAGCTAAAGAGTGCAGCATGCTGTGACCACCACAGCATAGAAAGCACAAGCTGCTCTGTCCCTCCCTCAGTTGTTTGGCCAGTGCTGGGCAGACCCTGGGGCTTCTATGTTTTGTGAGCTACTTCCATGATGTAGATGTTCACAAAGAGGGAAACCCCTAGATATTTGGGACCCACCTTCTGAGCAATAATCTTGGCCACCACATCCCGGGCATGCACATCGATGGTGCATATGGTCATGATCTTCTGCCGATCCCCACTAGAGAGCTGGCCGATCAGCATGGTGATGAGGGTTTTGAGCTGGGCCACTTGCTTCTTATAATAATCCTTCATGGCATGCTCGTAGCCCTCCTCCAGCCTGGTGAATGCAATGCCCACTTCCGTTGTCCACCAGATCTGAGTGCAGGTCAGGGCCACCTGTGGCACCAAGAGTCACTTAGTAAAGCTGTTACCATGGCTGTTTCCAACCAGCCCACTCATCACACAGCCAGGGCTCAGGATGTAATTCTGTGGGTGACATAAGTCCCTTACTTCCCTCTTCCACCAGCATGGACTAATTGAACCATAGCTCAAAATCCTTGGAGATGTGAAGTAGTTACAACACATGTGGGGAAAGCACTTTCTGCTCTTGAAAAATGTATCATTTGGTTGAGACCAAAGACTGACTCTGGTCAATGTCGGTGGCTTCTAGAAACTGCCACTCTGATCATGCAGTTTTAACTTCCCAGACACAGCATCTTTCCCGTGCTTGGGAGGATAACAATATGTTGACTGAGCATCTCAAGGACATTCAGTCTTTGTTCTTCTGGAAACTTTGGTGGTTCCAGTATTTTAATTTAGTGGGTCACTGCAGATCATCTGTGGCAGATATTTGCTTGTCCACAACACTTTTACTAAATTTTTAAAAAACACCTACTTTTTTTCCAGTGGTTGGCCAGTATAGGTATCAAGCCCTGGACCTTGGTATTACCAGCACCACACTCTAACCTACTAAGCTAACCAGACAACCCTTTAAGATGCCTACTTTTGAAGGCCAAGGTGAATAACACTGAAATTCAGTCAGTCAATATGATTTGCATGTTTCATAGATTAAAATAAATAAGTGGAAAAAGTGAGTTAAGTAAATACTTCTGTTTGCTGGGAAACTTTATATGGAGAATGCATAATTTTGATCATTCGTGATGGAGAATTTAGATACATTGCTCATCTGTAGTATCATTTGGTTTGGGCGGCTGCTCTAGATGATATCTATTGCAATGGCAGGAGGCAACAACTTTCCTTGTCTCAAAATTATAGCACAGTTAAACAAGGAATCCTGATGGGAAATATTCCTTCTGTGAAATAGAGAATCTTGTTGTAGTAAAAAGTACCGTTCCTTAGTTTGTTTTTACCTTTGAGTTTATATTGTATTGGATTGAAGAAGTTCTTCCTGCATCGGTGGCCTTGTTGGGATATGCCAACTGCACAGTTAAAAAATGCCTCTTCTCCTCTTCAGTGTGCACTTATCTCTCTTCCCTCTTCACAGCCAAGTTTCTCCCTGTGGCTTATGTTCCCAATACTTCTTACCTTCTTCTCTCTCTTTGACCCCTTGCAATGTGGCCTCTTCCCTACTCCTCTACCAAAATAGCCTCACCAAGTTTATCCATGGACATTCTTCATCTTCCTTATTTTGCTTGATCTTGTACAAGTGTTTGGCATTTCTGACCTCTCATTTGCTATCAAAGCTTTTCTGGTTTCCTAGTTTTCTTCCTATCTCAAAAGACCATTTTTAACTTTGCTTCACCAATTCCTTCTTGTCTACTCAGGCTCTGAATTATGCCCAAGGATTTGTTCTATGCTCCCATCTCATTCCACATAATTTCCAAGGGCCATTTTATCTATCCCTATGGCTTCAATGTCTACCAAATGTCTGCAACCCCCACATAGACCAGAACTAGTACTAGACCATTAAAGGGGAAGGAAGGAGTGCTATATCGTAGCTACTGTCATTTAAAAAAATTATCATTAGGCCTTGGGCATCCCTTCTACCTGCCTGAGCAGAAGGCAAGAGTGCTTCACAAACCCACCACAGCTACTGCTGCCACAAGGATGGCTCACTGCCCTAGTAGCAGCCAGGACCACCCTGCAGACAGCCCACTGCACTGACACAGGAGAGTCACCAGCAGAGCCTGCAAAAAGAGGAGGAAGTCTTTCTCCTCAAAGCCCATTCCAGAGGAATAGAAGAAACAACTGCTCTACCAGATGCCTAGACTTCAATGTAGAGATATTAGAAATACAAATAAACAAAAAAATACAACACTACCAAAGGAGTATGGTAAGCCTCAAGTACCAGACCCTATAGAGGAATAGAAGAAACAACTGCTCTACCAGATGCCTAGACTTCAATGTAGAGATATTAGAAATACGAATAAACAAAAAAATACAACACTACCAAAGGAGTATGGTAAGCCTCAAGTACCAGACCCTATAGAGCAGGAAACCCTTGAAATGACTGAAAAGGAATTCTAAGCAATGATCTTAATAAAACTCAAAGAGAGAAGAGAAAACTCAGAGAACACAATGAAATGAGAAAAAATATCCAGGATATGAAGGAGGAAACTTACAAAGAGATTAATACCTTAAAAAAAGAATGTAGCAGAACTCCTGGACTGAAGGATTCACTCAATGCAATAAAAAACACAACTAGGAGATTAAGCAACAGGTTAGAGCAAGTAGAAGAAAGAATTTCAGATCTTGAAGATGATCTTTATGAAATAACCCAGATGGACAAAAAAAGAAGAAAACCTAAGAGGGGTAGCAGACCACCTTAAACACACAAACATTTGAATCGTGGATGTTCCAGAAGGGGAAGAGAAAAGAAAAGGCATTGAAAACCTATTTAATGCGATAATAATGGAAAAATTCCCAGGTATAGGGAGAGATACAGACCTTCAGATCCACAGAACTCAAAGATCCCCAAACAGATTCTATCCAAAAAGATCCTCTCCAAGACATGTTAGAGTCAAACTGGCAAAGCTCAAAGACAAGAAGAGAATTCTAAAAGCAGCAAGAGAAAAACATTAAGTCACGTGTAAGGAAGCCCATATCAGACTAAAAGCAGACTTCTCAACTGAAACTCTACAGGCTAGAAGAAAATGGGATGATATATTAAAAATACTAAAAGAGGGCCGAGCCCGTGGTGCACTCGGGAGAGTGCGGTGCTGGGAGCGCAGAAGCGCTCCCGCTGTGGGTTCGGATCCTATACAGGGATGGCCGGTGTGCTCACTGGCTGAGCGCAGTGCAGCCGGTCTCAAAAAGGACAAAATATATATATATATATATACTAAAAGAAAAAAATTGCCAGAGAAGAATACTATACTCAGCAAGCCTATCCTTCGGAAATGAGGGAGAGATAGTGTATTTTCCAGACAAACAAAAACTGCAGGAGTTCACCACCAATGCAACAGGCCCTGGAAGAAATTCTCAAGGGAGTCCTGCATCTGGAATCTGAAAAACAATAATCACTATCACAAACACAGAAGAAAGAACAAACCCACTGGTAAAACAAAAATGCAACTGAGAAAGAGAAAGAAACTATGTCTTACCACCTCAAAAACCAACAATCAAATACAATAAAAGGGGAAGAAAGGAAAAATAGACATTTAAAACTTCTAAACAAAAAGTGATAAAATGCCAGGAGTAAGACATACCTGTCAAACAACCCTAAATGTAAATGGACTAAACTCCCCATTCAAAAGACATTTTAAATTAAATCCAAAAGATTGGATTAAAAAGCTAGATCCAACTATATGCTGTCTTCAAGAAACTCATCTCACCTGAAAAGACTCACACAGACTAAAAGTGAAGGGATGGAAAAAATATACCATACAAATGGAAACCAAAAACGAGCAGGAGTAGCTATTCTTATATCAGATAAAATAGAGTTTAAATCAAAAACCATAAAAGGAGACAAAGAAGGACCACTATATAATGATAAAAGGATCTATCTGATACAGGATGTGCTCAGTCTCCCTGGGTTTGAGTTTCAGGACACGCCTCTAGTTTTCCAGCCACTCCCTGAGGTCTCAGGCCCCCTCCTCTGAGCTCTCAGCTGGAGGAAAGTTACTGTTGCCAGTTAGACCTATTTTTAGCACCAACATGAGGAAAATGAGACAACAGGGGACTGTCTTATACAGTCCAGTGGCTGGACATGCTCAGTAGAGGGCACAGAACACTGGTGCACACTACTGGGAACCACCCCCTTAATTGAATAGATAGAAAAACTATAAAAGCTGAATCACAGCTGGAGGGGTTGTTGCTGCTTACCTTCCTGGAGCATCCCACACCTTGCTGCCTGAGGTGTATATACTTTACTTTGTATCTAGCTTACTTTCAGCAAGCAGCTGTTCATTCTCTTGAACCAGCCTGCACTTTGTACTGAACCTTAAGTATGTTTTTCTGGCTTTTGTGTTAGACTTCATGTCTGTACTAAACTTACTTTTGTGTTAAACTTGGTGTGAGCTCTGCTCAGTCTCTGGAGCTATGCCTCACTCTCTCTGTGGAACCCCTGTTTCTTATCTATTATATTAAATTTGTTCTCACTTTCTACCATGACTCTGCCAATGAATTCTGTCCAGGTAAGAACCTGGTAAGAGGACTGGATGGGTTGAGGCTGACTGCCAGGCCCCTTGGACCCTACCTCCGACATCACATCCAGCAAGAAGATGTAACAGTCATAAATATGTATGCACCCAACACTGGGGCACCCAGATATGTAAAGCAAACACTATCAGATCTAAAGAAAGAGACAGACTCCAGTACAATAATAGTGGTGGAACTGAACACCCCTCCCTTGCACCGGATAGATCTAGACAACAAATCAACAGAGAAACATAGGATTTAAACTATATCTTAGACCAAAAGGACCTGGCAGATATCTACAGAACATTTCTTCCAACAACTACAGAATATACATTCTCCTCATCAGCACATGGAACATTCTCCAGGATAGACCACATGTTAGGTCACAAATTAAGTCTCAACAAATTTTAGAAAATCAAAAGCATTTCAAGTTATCTTTTCAGACCACAACAAATTAAAATCATAAATAAATAACAAGCAAAACTGTGGAAACTATACAAGTACATGGAAACTACACAACAGGCTCCTGAATGACTTATGGGTCCAAGAAGAAATTAAACAGGAAATCAAAAAATTTCTTGAAACTAATGAAAAATAAAGACACGTCATACCAAAACCTGTGAGATATGCAAAAGCAGTACTAAGAGGGAAGTTTATTGCAATAAATGCTTACATGAAAAGAATAGAAAGACTTGAAATAAACAACCTAACACTATACCTCAAAGAACCAGAGAAACAACAACAATCCAATCCTAAAAGTAGTAGACAGAAAAAAGATCAGAGCAGAACTAAATGAAATACAGGGCATAAAATGATACAAAAGATTAATGAAACAAAAAGTTGGTTTTTGGAAAAGATCAATAAAATAGATAAACCATTAGCTAGATTAATCAAAAAAAAAAAAAAAAAAAAGAGAGATAAGACCCAAATAACAAAAATCAGAAATGAAAAAAAGAGACTTATAACTGATACGATGGAAATACAAAGAATCAGTAGAGACTAGATGAACAACTATATGCCAATAAAGATGAAAACCTGGAGGAAACAGATAAATTTCTGGACACATACAAACTACCAAGACTAAATCAAGAAGAAATACAAAACCTGAACAGACCAATAACAAGCAATGACATTGAAGCAGGAACCAACAGTCTCCTAACAAAGAGAAGTCCAGGACTGATGGCTTTGCTACTGAATTCTACCACACATTTAAAGAGAATTAATACCAGTTATCTTCAAACTATTCCAAAAAATTGAAATAGAGGCCACTCACCCAAATTCATTCTATGAGGCCAACATTACCCTGAAACCAAAACCAGAGAAAGATACAACAAAAAAGAACACTACAGGCCAATATCTCTGATGAACATAGATGCAAGAATCCTCAACAAAATATTAGCAATCAGAATACAGCAACGCATAAAAAAAGTTATACACCATGATCAAGTGGGATTCATCCCAAGGAGGCAAGGATGATTCAACATATCCAAGTCAATAAATGTGATACACCACATCAACAAAATTAAGGACAAAAACTACATGATTATTGTAAGGACACCGTGGGCACTCAAGCAGAGGGGGAGGGGGGAAAGCATTCCCTAGCAATA
>NW_007732360.1:18134-20926 GCF_000696425.1 Galeopterus variegatus | reverse complement strand
ATCTCTGATGAACATAGATGCAAGAATCCTCAACAAAATATTAGCAATCAGAATACAGCAATGCATAAAAAAAGTTATACACCATGATCAAGTGGGATTCATCCCAAGGAGGCAAGGATGATTCAACATATCCAAATCAATAAATGTGATACACCACATCAACAAAATTAAGGACAAAAACTACATGATTATTGTAAGGACATCGTGGGCACTCAAGCGGAGGGGGAGGGGGGAAAGCATTCCCTAGCAATATGGCGCCCTTCCGGGTTCTTCTCCACAGTAAACAAGCCCACCAGTGCCAACACGCAAGCCCACCCGCGCCAAACCTCAGCCAGTCACAGGTCAAGGCTCACCTCCAGCCCAGCCCTGTCCAATCAGCTACCGCCCCATCCACCCCCTATCAAAACCCGGAATGCAGCTCCCTATAAANCCGAAACCCGGGAAGGAGTTCACCCTGCGCCAGGGGACTCCTTCCTCGGACCTCCTCGGACCCCTCCGCGACCCCCCCGGGACTGACGGTCCGCCCTCGTCCACTTTCTCTGGCTCTGGCTTCCTTCACCCACCACCGGCTCATCCGTTAGGTAAGCCCCCTTTTCCTTTTGTCAGGCTTGTAGATTATTTAAACCTTCACCCTAATCACATTCCCCCGGCCCCGGCATTGACACGTTCCCGACCCCAGAGGCTGAACTTCCCATTCCTCCCTCTCTCTTTCTCTCACTCCTTTTGACCTTCCTCCTTCCTGGGTTCATCCTTGAACCCATCTAACCTTCCTCTTACCGGGTCCAGGACCCCTGCCGTCCGTCAAAACCCTAGCACGCTAGGTCCCTCCAGCTCCAGGCACAGTTGCCTCCAGGAAGCGAGGGTCTAGGTGACGACCTACACCCCCTTCCTTCCTGGNCTGCCTTCACTACCCCCTACTTCTGATAATTTTGACCCTGCAAATGAAACCCCCCTTTCAGGTCTCCTGCTCCTGTAACTCCCTCTGCTTCCCGACCCCCTCAGTTAACTCCGCTCCATCCACCTCCGGCCCCCAGCCGGCCGGCCAGTAAACCGCCCTGGTCTCCAGGGCAACCGCAGTGGGGTGATGGGCCACCTAGTCAGCCTATTCTCCCGCCTGCTCCCAGCTCCTCCCTCCCTGCCTCCCTCCATCCGTCCTCTCCTTCCAGCCCCACACCCCGCCTCGCACGACCCCCACCCGGGCACTCTCTCTGCCCGTCCGGAGCGGGGGGAATGTGTCGTGTGGTGGCGGTGGCAGCAGTGGTGGGCCATTCAGAGGTGGGCCCCTGGGAACGCAGTCCGTGGCGCTGCTGGTACCCCGAGCCTCGTGGCGTTGGAGGTGGGCGGGGTTGGATGCGCCACATTTGTGCATGACGCGCCCCTCGCCCACTGCCTCTCACTCCCGGCGGGGCCCTGCCTCTGCCACTGGCTCATGCTCCATCTCCCCTACTTCTGATAATTTTGACCCTGCAGATGAACCCTCTCCACACAGGTCTCCTCATCCTGTAACTCCTTCTGCTCCCCAACCCCCTCAGTTAACTCCGTCACCATCTTCCGCTTCACCTAGTCAGCCTGTTCTCCCTCCTGCCTCCTACTCCCTTGTTTCTTCTAGCCCCACCTTGCCACTATCTTGTTCCCTGCTGACTCCCATTTCACCTGCCCTTTAACCCCCCTGTAACTCATTCCCAAGGACTCCTCCCCTCCTCCACCATGGCTCCTCTCCGTGAGGTGGCTGGAGCTGAGGGGGTTGTTAGGGTACACGATCCCTTTTCATTAGCCGATCTCGCCCAGCTAAAAAAGAGATTAGGGTCCTTCACCACCAACCCCTCTACTTACATTAAAAAATTCCAATGGGTTCTTCAGGCATACAGTCTCACACATCATGACATACATTTTGGCTCAATCCTACCCCGACATCAAGGCTAAACTAAAAAAACTAGAACAGGGCCCTGTTACTCCCCAGACTAAAATTTTATCAGTGGCCTTCAAGGTGTTTCTTAATAGGGAGGGGGAACAAAAACTGGAAAAGGAACGACACAAACAAAAGGCTGATCTGGCCAACCTCCAAATGCTGGCCAAAATGATTACTCAGCCTTCTAAGTGCCCTTCCGGGCCCTCCGCCTCCAAAACTCCCCCCGGCGCTTGCTTCAAGTGTGACAAAAAAGGTCATTAGTCAAAGAACTGCCAATCACCCAAAAAGCCCACCAAGCCGTGTCCTAAGTGCCATGAAATGGGACATTGGGGCTCCGACTGTCCACTCACCCGAAGGGGAGACTGGCCTAACAGGCCTCAGCCATTCCGGGCACCTCAAACACATCTGGTGGGACTGGCTAAAGAGGAAGAAGACTGACAGGGCCCTGGGTCCTTCCCGACCATGACCATCACAAGAAGCGAGCCCAGGGTAACTATTGTTGTGGATGGCCAACCCGTCTCCTTCCTTCTAGACACAGGAGTCACTTTCTCGGTCTTAAAGGAGTTTCAGGGTCCAACCACACTTAACATTTCTCCTATTGTCGGGGTTGGAAAAAACATATATACCCCTGCAGAATGCCTCCACTAACTTGCCACATTAAAGGCATTTCATCTCCTTTCTCCCACTCATTTTTTGTCATGCCTCAATGTCCCGTCCCTCTATTAAAAGAGATATTCTCGCCCAGTTACATGTTTCCATCTCTATATCCCCATCCTCCTCCTCTGTAGCATCATTCCTTTTAGCCCTCATTTTGGGCCTAGTGGGATACTTTAGAGCATGGATCCCAAATTACTTTTTATTGGCCCGCCCACTGTATGCCATT
>NW_007732360.1:14213-17218 GCF_000696425.1 Galeopterus variegatus | reverse complement strand
AACAACTAAATCCTACTGTCCGGGGCTGGGCTCCCTGCCTTTGTGCCCTGGCTGCTAAATATCTACTGTACCACTAACCAACAAGCTGAACTCATTGCGGCCACTCAGGCCTGTATACTGGCAGAAGATAAATCCCTTAACCTATACACAGATTCCAAATATGTTTTCCACATACTTATATCCCATGCAGCAATCTGGAAAGAAAGAGGATTGCTCAACACCAAGGGCAATGCTATAACCAATTCTACCTTTATAGACAAGCTCCTTAAAGCTTCTCAGCTACCCAAACAGTTAGGGGTCTCCCATTACAAAGCACATCAAAAGGACAGCTCTCCCATAACTCAAGGTAATTGCTTAGCGGACCAAATGGTGCGATTGGTCGCCACAGAGGGCCATGACACGCCAGATGCAACACTCCTTCCTCTCCTACCAGATACCACAGACAACCCTGCTCCAACACCAGATAATAAATCTTCTCTTTTCCATCTTCTTCATGATCTATTCCATTCAAATCCACAAAGTCTAACTCTCTTCCTCCAAACTTTCTTTCCTTTAACTTCAACAGACAAAGCTCTTCTACAAAAATCTCTCACAATTGCTCCATCTGCCAACGTACCAACTCTAACACTCCCTTAAAAGCCAAACTGTATCCTTCACATCAAGCTAGGGGTAATGTCCCTTCCGCAGACTGGCAGATCGATTTCACCCACATACCTCCTGTTAAACGTCAACAATATCTCCTAGTAATGTTAAATACCTTTTCTGGGTGGATAGAGGCCTTCCCCACCACTAACAAAAAGGCCACCACTATGGCTTCCATACTCCTCTCCCAGATTATCCCAAGGTTTGGAATGCCCTCTTCCATACAAACGGACAACGGCCCAGAGTTCACCTCTCAAATAATACAAAATTTATCTCACACTTTCTCCCTCCCTTGGCATCTACACTGTTCTTACCAGCCCCAGGCCTCAGGAAAAGTTGAACGCACCAACAGGGCTCTAAAAGACATCCTTACTAAACTATCTCTGGAACTTCACCTTGACTGGACCCGCCTTTCACCCTTAGCCTTGTTTAGACTCAGGATCCTCCCAAAGAAACCTTCAAACCTCTCCCCTTCCGAGATTATGTATGGGAGGTCCCCTTTACCTCCAGGAATCATCCCTAAACAAGAAACCATACCCTCCAATCTAGCTATCCTGTTACTCTCCCATCTTCGAGCTGAACTCTGGAAACACCAGGATTGGCTATTGCCTAATCCTACCTCCTCCCAAAACACCTCCACAGTACACCCTGGGGATTTAGTATTCTACACCTCCCCAGAGCCACAAGGTCCTTTAACTCCTAAGTGGAAAGGCCCTTGCCCAGTCATTCTTTGGACTCCCACAGCTGCCAAGCTTTCCCTACCAAACAACAAAGTAACTCCATAGATCCATATCTCTAGGTTAAAACCCTGCTTCCCGACCTCACCAATGGATCCCACAGAACCTATGCATGACCTGCAAGTTCAGGACACACCCTTTCAAGAAACTAAAACCTTTGCCTGCACTCCTCATCCCTCTAACCCCCTCAAACTCCGTTTATCCCGACTCCCAAGTCTCCCTCCATTACAAGAACAATGACCACTCCCATTAACGTTATCCTGTTTCTCTTACTGTACCTAGTAGGTGTCTCTAAATCCTCGTATGTTTGGCGGTTCACGGTGCAAGAAACTTATACAGGGGGACAAGGTAAGACCACCAAACGACTCCCTTCCACGGTGGACTGTTCTGTAGCTGGATGCCAAAGGGCCATTACCATCCCCCTTACAGGGAGTAAACTAACCTCTCAATCCTCCTGCATATATATATGTTTTATCTTTGACCAGACTCAACCTTCTTGCCGCTGGTGGCCAGAAACTTATGGTGGATGCCCGTACTGGTCATGCAAAATTCACGACCCACTTATAAATGCAGGGGGCTGGATACTTCAGCGCAGCACACAGGGCATGCTCCAACTTGCCATCAATGACCCCTGGGACTCCAGGTGGGCTGGGGCAGTTGTTCGATCTTTCTACTGCAGTGCCTTGGTCAATTCTCGCCCTTGCGGACAATTTAAAATCACCCACACATATGTCCCCATAAAAAATCACGTTTCCTTATCTGCTGTACATACTCACATTTCTCAGCAAAAAGGAACCCTTTCCTCAGGGAAAAAAAAAAAAATGCCGCCAACCAGCCCTCTCCCATCTACACTTGGCAACAAATTATTTCTGAAACTGTTATCTTCCTTAACCAGACTTTCTTCAACTCCACCCCTCCTAACAATTGCTTCCATTGTACATCTTTGCTACGCCCACTTCTGGCTGCTGTCCCTGTAAACATTACCTCACTCCCTTCCAACTCTTCCTCTACACCCATTAGCCTTCCCAATGTTCCTCTATGGGACCCCAATAACACCCCCATTCCTCATTACACCCCCTCACCTCATTCCTCATTCCATTACACTAAAAATTCCACCATCACAAGCCACACAACGTCCCCACTGGGCACCTTTTTTTTGTGCAACGGAACCCTTTCCACCTTTATCTTTCCTAATACCTCCGTCCCTTGCTAGTCTCCCAGTCCTAGTGGGAATGTCCTTAACAACATCAATTGTTACAACCAGCCTGTCGGGGCCGGGCCTTTAGGACATACTCTATGGGCGGTACAAGATGTTAATAACGAACTACAAAAGGCCCTAACCTCCACAGCTAAATCTCTATCTGCCTTACAAAAAACAAATCACCTCCCTAGCTAAAGTTACCCTACAAAACCGCCGCGCATTAGACCTCCTCACGGCAGAAAAGGGCAGCACTTACATCTTCCTCTGGGAAGAATGTTGCTATTATATCAATAAATCAGGACTAGTAAAATACAATATTGTCAAACTCACCAACCTAGTCTCAGACCTCAGAGCCAACCGCCCTGATCCTTTCTCCTCTTTTTTCCAAGGCTCATTTCTCACCTGGGTATGGCCAATATTAGGAC
>NW_007732360.1:0-13514 GCF_000696425.1 Galeopterus variegatus | reverse complement strand
GCCTGGATGCTCTCCCCTACAGCCTCCTACACACTGGACTCAACAAATCACTGACCTGTGGCTTCAGGGGACCTTTCTAGAGTTCTCCCCCTTCAAAATTGTCTTATTCTCTACCCTCTTTTGGGTCCTGTTACAAAATCCCCGATCTCCTCCCAATTCCTCTTCCCCTACTATGCCCCCATCCAGCAAGAAGTAGCTCAAAGATTACGATGACCCATTCCCACAACAGAGGAAAAAGGGAGGAATGTAAGGATACCGTGGGCACTCAAGTGGAGGGGGAGGGGGAAAAGCATTCCCTAGCAATATGGCGCCCTTCCGGGTTCTTCTCTGCAGCAAACAAGCCCACCGGTGCCAACACCCAAGCCCACCCGTGCCAAACCTCAGCCAGTCACAGGTCAAGGCTCACCTCCTGCCCAGCCCCGTCCAATCAGCTACTGCCCTGTCTACCCCCTATCAAAACCCGGAAGGCAGCTCCCTATAAATATACACACAGTCCTTGAATAAAGTGGAAATTCCCCGGCGAACTGTCAGCTCGGGTCCTGTTGTCTTATCAGCTTGGGTCCATGCGCCCTTTCAATTATCTTAATAGATGTAGAAAAAGCATTCAGCAAAATTCAACATCCCTTAATGATAAAGGCTCACAGCAACTTAGGTATAGAAGGAAAGCCATATACAAGAAACTAATCACCAATATCATCTTGAATGGGGAAAAACTGAAAGCTTTTCTGTTAAAAACATGAATAAGACTAGGATGCCTACTCTCACCACTCTTATTTAGTATTGGAAGTACTAACCAGAGCAATCAGGTGAGAGAAAAAAATAAAGGGCATCCAGATTGGAAAAGATGAATACCAACTGTCCGTGTTTGCAGATGACATGATCCTATATATGGAAAAACCTGAAGACTCTACCCAAAAGCTCTGAGAGCTGATACACAATTTCAGTAAAGTTGCAGGATACAAAATCAACTTGCAAAAATTGGTAGCATTTATATACTGTAATAATGAACTATCAGAAAAAGAGGTCGAGAAAGCAAGTCCATTCACAATAGTCACCCCCAAAATAAAATACCTAGGAATCAATTTAACCAAGGAGTTGAAAGATCTCTACAACAAGAACTATAAAACACTACTGAAAAAAATTAAAGAGGATACAAAAAGGTGGAAAGACATTCCCTGCTTTTGGATTAGAAGAATTAACATTGTGAAAATATCCACACTACCCAAAGCAATCTACACATTCAGTGCAATCCCCATCAAAATACCAATGACATTCTTCATGGAAATAGACAAGACAATCCTAACATTCATATAGAACAACAAAAGACCACATATAGCCAAAGCAATCTTGAGCAAAAACAATAGAACCAGAGACACAACACTGCCTGACTTCAAATTTTACTACAGAGTTATAGTAACCAAAACAGCATGGTACTGGCATAAAAACTAACACTTGGACAAATGGAACAGAATAGAGAACTCAGAAATCAACCCACATACTTACAGCCATCTGATATTTGACAAAGGCAACAAGCACATGCAGTGGGGAAAGAACTGCCTCTTCAATAAATGGTGCTGGGAAAACTGGTTATTCATATGCAGAAGAATGAAACTAGATGTGTTCCAAAATCAACTCAAAATGGATTAAAGACTTAAGCATAAGATCTGAAACCGTAAAACTGCTAAAACATAAGGGAAACACTTCAAGATGTAGGACTGGGCAAGGACTTTATGAATAAGACCCCAAAAGCATAAGCAACAAAAGAAATAAACATATGGGATTATATCAAACCAAAAATCTCCTGTACAACAAAGGAAACAATCAACAGAGCAGAAAGAAAACCTAGAAAATGGTGGAAAATGTTTGCCATCCACACATCAGACAAGGAGGAATAACCAGAGTATATAAAGAACTTAAATGACTCAACAGCAAAAAACCCCAAATAATCCCATTAAAAAATGGGCAAAGGAGCTGAATAGACATCTCTCAAAGGAAGACATATGAATGCACAACATGTACATGAAAAAATGCTCAACATCACTAATCCCCAGGGAAATGGAAATCAAACCCACATTGAGATATCATGTCTCCCCAGTTAGACTGGCCATTATTAAAAAGATTGAGAACAACAAATGCTGGTGAGGACGTGGAGAAAGGGGAACCTTTCTACACTGTTGGCAGGACTGTAAAATAGCACAGCCATTATGGAAAACAGTGTGGAGGTTTCTCAAACAACTAGAGATAGAACAGCCATACGATCCAGCAATCTCACTGCTGGTTATATACCCAACGGAATAGAAATCATGTCAAAGGGACACCTGCACTCCCATGTTCACTGCAGCTCTATTTACAATAGCCAAGACATGGAACCAACCTAAATGTCCACCAACAGATGACTGGATAAGGAAAATGTGGTATGTATACACAACTGAATACTACTCAGTCTAAGAAAGAATGAAATTCTGCCATTTGCAGCAACATGGATGAACTTAGAGAAAACTGTGTTAAGTGAAATAAGCCAGGCACAGAAAGAGAAATACCACATGTCCTCACTCATAAGTGAGAGAAAGAAAGAAAGAAAAGAAAGAAAGACACATAGACTACAATAATACGGTGAACTTTCAAACAGAGAGAACAGACCTAAAGCTACAGAGGTTGGGAAAGGGGCAGGAGGGGGTGGTTAGGGAGAAATTGGGTAAGGGACATAAACAGCAATTACAAGTTGTAATAATGAACATGCTTATAATACTGATTTCATCATCACATAGTGTACATAAATAATGATAGTCAACACTATTCTCCCCAAATATGTGTAGTTAATTATGCTTCAATAAAAAAGTAAAAATAAAAAATAAAAAAATAAAATTCTCATTAGGTCCGCTCTCTCTCATTACTCTCCTGAGAAACCTATAAAGAATTCAGGTATGTATCTTAGACTCAGGTCACATTCCTTAACATCGTCTTTGAGAACCGGCTTCTAGTTTCTCTTCTGGAAATCCATCTGCTGCCTCTTTCTCCTGTCCCCCTTCCTCTTGCTTCAGCCACACTCGGTTCCTCTCAGCTCCTCAGACACATCATGCTCTACCTTGCTTCTGAGCCCTTGTCCAAACTCTTCCCCATGCTTTGCTGCTTTTCCCCTCCATTTTAAGCTTCCTAACACATACTTCAAATCTCAGCTTAACTATCATATCCTCAGGGAGGTGGCCCCCAATCCCCACCAGCTGGCTACATGCTCTCAGAGTAGTCTGAGCCCTCTATTATCACACCTGTCATGTGTGCAAGCAACTGAGTTCCACACCAGCCTGTAAGCTCCAGCAGGGCAGGTTACCACCTCTTGCTCCCTGCCGCTGTCTCTGTACTCAGCACAGAGCTTGGCGCATGCACAGCAGGCTGGTTCCAAGGGTTAAATTGTCTGCATTTTCTCCCTACTGCAGCCAATGAGGGTAAAAACAGAGCACCCTTGACTTTCCAAGGTAACGGTTGAATTAAGTCATGACTGTCAATCCCTTGCTCCTTGCTGACCCCTCACAGCTGTCTGGCATTCAGGCTCCTCCTAACTGTGAAGCACATGGGTGACTAGCAGACCCCGAAGGCAGAAGGAGGCTGCTGAGAAGAGAGCCCAGGACCAATGGGGGCCCTCGAAGGTCCTGTTGGGAGAATACCTGAGCTGGGTAGTCAAAGAGCCACTGCTCCCTGGGCTTTTCTTCATAGGCGCTCACGCCTTCTGTCATCTCGTGCCTCACAGTAGCCTTCATGTGAGCAAGCACGTGGTTCAGCCATATTTCCACCTGAAAGAAGAGGTCTGGGTTAGACACAGGTGCCTAAGAAGCTTTGATCAACACTGCACGTCTTACTCCACTCAGCCTGCGGAGTGAAGAAAGTGGAATCCAGGCACGAGGTACCGCCCCAACGGCTGCCAGCAGCACAGGGAGACATCTTGTTCGTGCAATCCACAACAGTGATGGGTGAGCCCTTTAATTAGCAAAGGGCTGATGTGCTCATTTGGAACATGAGGGGCAGAGTGGCAGGTTAAGTCACTGGCGGGCTGCCACCCAGTGTTCATACAAGGAATTCTAAATCTGAGTTGAGCTAGGTATAAATGTCAGTGTAGCAAAGGGCTGATGTGCTCATTTGGAACATGAGGGGCAGAGTGGCAGGTTAAGTCACTGGTGGGCTGCCACCCAGTGTTCATACAAGGAATTCTAAATCTGAGTTGAGCTAGGTATAAATGTCAGTGGATTCAAATGGTCTTTCCATGGTCAATACAGAGAAGGAAACCAGGATTGTATTGTACAACTAAATGCTTTCTGGGTCTACAAAAAGAACATATTCTGAATTAACCCCCAGGGCCACCCTCTTTTAACTGAGAACTTCTGATTATTTTCTGATACTAGAATCACTCTCCAGATACATTTGGATAAAAGTGCAACACGACAGGAGATTTTTTGTCCAGGTGTTACTCTGGACTAGATTAGAACCGCTAGGGACAGTACTTTGCTGGATCACTTAGGATATGAACAAGGAAGGGCTTATACTTTAGTGCTGAAGGTTGGGAAGGAGGTTGAAAGAGAGAATAGTCCTCTGCTTTGTGGCCCTTGGATTGGATATGGGAGGTTTGGCAGTAGTAGTTCCTGGAGCAGGGTGGTAGTTGGCACTCCAAGGGAAAGGGCCAAGGGAAGAAGTGACTCTGAGGTGTATTTGTGCAGAGAGGGGACATCTCAAAAAAGTGGTTGATTTCAACGGACATTTTCTCCCAGGGAAGGTATCAGTGTTTCAGATTCCCCTGAGGGATGCTCCCGGGGTTGCTATGTTAAAATCTCCTGGTGCTGCTAATCATTTTAAAATCCTCTTCTCATTGACTCAGGTAGTTGTTTATGTGCATTTTATTCCTCTCTGCACAGGTCTTTGGTTAAGGAAGACATATGAATGTTGACATGTGTCCTTCCCAGAGAGAGGACAGCAGGGCATGAGAGGCTGCTCCAATGTCACTTCAAGTCAGGGGAAGCTGACAGTCCCCGGGCATGGACAGTAGCTCTGGCCCCAGGCCAACAGGCCCTCCCCAAAGTTGGTGCTGACCATTTTTGAATACAGATGCTTGAGAGAGGAAGGCTTAAGGCACGAAAAGGACTGTTACATTACCTGCCCGCTGCAGTCACAGGGTTCACTGAAGGCCACATACTCTTCTTCTTTAAACAGGCCCTCCCCAAAGTTGGTGCTGACCATTTTTGAATACAGATGCTTGAGAGAGGAAGGTTTAAGGCACGAAAAGGACTGTTACATTACCTGCCCGCTGCAGTCACAGGGTTCACTGAAGGCCACATACTCTTCTTCTTTACTGTACATACCAAGACTCATCTTGGTTGGTTTCCCACTGGCATCTAGTTGTAATTGCATCTTGGCCATGTTGTCAAAGAGTTTGGATAGGTGACGTTGAACCTATGAAGGGAAACCATGGCAAAGGATTGGAGAACGTGTCCAGGAAGTTGTTTACTAGAACTGTTTAGGAGCCTACCACGTGACATCGTACAAGACAGAGTGGTGGATACCGAGCATTTAGAAGGAAGTTTGTGGTAATGATAGTGATGTAAGGCTGGGAATGAACTGAATCGGACAGAAGCGGCCAAAGGAATATAAAAGTAGTGGGAATCACGCATTACCTGCAAACCAATGAAGGCACCATGATTTTATTAATTTCTGCTTGATATACTATAGCTAGAATCAGATAGGAGAAAACAATGACAGTTAATTCATAAACCTTCTTCCTAAGAAAACATTACTGTGTGACAGGAGATAAGCAGAGGAAGGTCTGGCAGAAGCATGCTAACACAGCCCAGTCTGGAGAATCAAGAGTAGTGGTGATGGTGGCCTGTGGAAGAAGTCACCGTTGTTGGAACCTGCTCCTTGGCACAGCAATTCCTGATGCAGAAGTCCTTTGCAGAAATGCCTGGAGTAGCAGTGCTAGGAGGGATGCTGGATGAGCCACCTCGTGGTCCCGAGGTGGAGAAAACTGCAGGTTGAGGAAAAATCAACAAAAGCTGCCATCAGGTAGGGCTTTTTGAATAAATGCAAAGGGCCCCTGGACTGCTGGTACCTTGGGTTGTAATGCTAGGAGCAGAAGAGCCAGGTTCTAGCTTGTGAGATGTGAGGAAAAATCTAAGAGTATTTAGATAAACTGTGAGAGTACTCGAATGACACCACCCACATGGATTTGAGACCATGATAAGATGAGTCTTTCTTTACCCAAGAACTTATAGTGACTTTAAAATAAAATAAAAAAAAAAAAAACCAACCCAACATGTGGAGCCTATGAAAATATCCTGAAACTTCAAGAAAGGAGAAAACAGGATTCAGGAGGTAGAGTAAGAACATGTATATATTTTATAAAGCTTTAATAAAGGAAATGGAAATAATTTTGAAAAACATTACCTTGGTTTGCTTTCAATCAAATGAAAGAAAAATGAACTCTATAAAATACAAGGTGAAAGATGATTTGGCAGAGTTAGAGAAATAAAGTTAGGAAACTAAGAATGACATAGTTTAATGCTAGTGAAACTAAAGGGCTGAATTGACTCTAAAAGTTAAATATGGTGGATAAAGTTGAGAAACTATCAAAGAATGCCAAAGAAGAGGACTAAAAGATAAAAATATGATAAAAGAGAAGGTAATGTATATAGCAACAAAGAAAATAGCATCTCAGTTTATGGAAATACGATGAACTCGAAGAAAAAAAACAAGATAAATGGAATAGAAATATTATTTAAAAAACATACTGGAAGAAAACTTTTTCAAGATAACGAAAGCTCTGGTTTTTATATAGGAAGAAAAACCTCATCGTGTGTCAGGAAAAAAATCAACAAAATAAAGCAAGTATCTAACATGTACACATTTTAAAAAATTTAATTTAAAGTTTGATGTCTATAGGGATCCAGGTAGAAAAAAATTAGGCTATTAGAAAGTTAAAAAGGAAAAAAAAAGGAGGCAGGCCTCAGATGATGTCTCTGTAACAGCAGAGTGATATCTGTAGTGATGGACGAGAAATTGCTGTAACCCATGAATTCTAAACCTAACTGTTAATCGCTCACATGTGAAACTAGAGAGAGTCACAGATACAGAAAAAATCAGAAATTATTCTACCATGCTTCATCCATTAGGGTATGAAGGGGAGCTACCCAAAGATTTACTCAAACCAAATGAGAAATAAATCAAATTAAGTATTTAAGAATGAGTACATTGTGTATAGAAGATATAAAAAAGTCTGGCAGTGATCTGACCCCTTCTACACATGGAATTAATGAAAATATAGTTACAAAACAGAATGTTAATGTGATAATTTAACCCTACCATGCTCGAGCTACTTTGGGAATATTTCAATCTATAAAAATAAAAGGATTATAACAATTGGGGATAATCTCTCTTTAGTGCTTGCTTCTCACTGACAAGCCAAAAACATGATTTCAATAAGTTGGAAAGGGCATGTCAAAGATGGGAAACGTATGCATGTGTCCCATCTCTTGGCTCTGCTCTGCTGGAGAAGCTGTCATCCATTGCCGGTGGTGACGCAAAAGGGTACAACTCCTGTGGAGGAAGACTTGGCAATATCTAACAAGACTACATGTCCATTTACTCTTTGACCCAGCAATCTCACCTCTAGGAGTCTGCATGGAAGACAGACCTCCAATAATATGAAGGCCAAGGTTATTCAATGCCACATTATTTGTAATTGCAAAGTACTATAATCTACCTATGGCCAAACCATGGTATATCAGTCCATGCAGTATGATGCAAATGTAAAATAAAATGAGGGAGATATTTCTGAATTGATATGGAGTGATTTCCAGGATATATAGCTAAGAAAAACAAAAAAAGAAAGGGTAAACAAGTATATATAGTTTACTACCTTATGTGTAAGAAAGAAGAGCAATAAGAAAATGTACATGCATGAATGTAAATATGCATCTCTTGATATGGAGTGATTTCCAGGATATATAGCTAAGAAAAACAAAAAAAGAAAGGGTAAACAAGTATATATAGTTTACTACCTTATGTGTAAGAAAGAAGAGCAATAAGAAAATGTACATGCATGAATGTAAATATGCATCTCCTTGTTTTTGCAAAGAGGAACAATAGTTTTTGCAAAGCAGGAACAATAAACCAGGAACTAGTGAATTGGTTACCTACAGGGGGTGGAAGGGAGGATGTGATGACATGGAAGGACTAGGGGAAGGAGTGACATTTGTCTGAGTATACATATCTTTCTTCATAGTTTGACTTTTGGAATCATATCGTGTTGTACATATTCAAAAAACCAAATCAACAAGTATGGGAAAAACCCTAAAACTGAAAGCAAAGAGAAATGAATGCACCCAACTATACTTCAAATGAATAACAAAATCACACAGAAAGGGGGAAAAGAACTCGCCCAAGTAACTTCCAAACAGTATTTTGACTGTGTACCCTTAGTCTAAAGAAAAACAAATGAACTACAAACAAATCTTGGCCTCTTCTCAGGGTGAGAAGAGAAGAAAGCTGGGGGAGCAGAGTAGAGACATCGTCCCTCCGCCTCGTTGGTCATTTTGAGACTGGCTCTACAGTTAATAGCAGTGGTTGTGAATGCATGGTCCCCCGACCAGCAGCATCACTTGGAAAATTCTCAGACGTGTAAATTCTCCAGCCCCACCCAGACCCACCGAATCAGAAACTTTGGAAGTGGGACCCAGGAATCTGTACTTTAACAAGCCTTCTATGTGATTCTGATGTACTTTCAACTTTGAGAACTACTGTCTATAGCTCCAACTACCAACAGTGCTTCAATTAGTTACTGAAATACTCAAAAGACCTTATAGCGCAATAGGCTTCTCCTGTTTTACAGATGAGGAAAGTTTGTTGCAAAGAAGTGATATGCCAAAGACTATATGGCTAATAAGTGGCTAGAATCAGAGACTAGAACCAAAAATTTTGGACTCCTCACATATGCTTTTTCCACTAAGCCACTGCAATGTCCACTTAACACAACTTCCAGTCCTATCTCCCCATGGAAATTGTAGCAATCACTTTTGACCACTATTTACTGAGTCTCCCTTCAGCATCAGATCAAAGGCATTCTCTGTAAAAAGATAACTTCCTCCACATTTGCCATCTTCCAAGCTTCTCCAGTTCTACCTCAGGGAGGAGCCACTGATGGGATGCAGGGCCCCTGAGCAGCAATGATGGTGGGAATGAAGAATGCTCTGAGGTTAGTGAGGACGCCGGTGCAACACAGGTCTGAAATACACACACTGCCAGGAGAGGAAGTGTAATCGGGAACCTGAAGCTCTCTCCTGCTGGGAGTTCCTTTGTCTTCCTGGACCTCTCTAAAAGAGCCCTCGCTTACCTGCTGCGGAGCTGTGCCATTGGAAAGGATGTCTAACAGATCAGAAGAGGAGAGAAAGTAAAACCGAGGGAAGGCAAGCCTCTTGGTATCGAGGTACTCTGCCAGGGCCTTCTCACACAGGCACAATCTGAGGGCACAGAACACAGAATTTCCTAATTATGTATGCTCAGACCCAGAGGTACACATACATTACCTAAATGCAAATTTATGCAATCTATGAGAAATTAGCACAAGAAATGCTTATGGATATTTGCAAACACACACACTGATACGTTTACATCAGCATAAACATCTCTAATAATACCCCATGTGGCCCTAACGTACAGGAAAAGCAAGGGACACACACCCAGGACACACCTTCACTCCCGCATTCACGCAGGCAGTTAAATAAAGTTTTCAAAACAGAAGGAGGAGAAGCCGACCATCACCTGCTCTGAATGTCCTCCAGTTTTTCATAAAGACCTGATTTGTTGGTGGCTTCCACTACATTTGGAGTTTTCTGAGCATCATAAGCAAGTTCCTTAAAGTCAGTGTTGATGCCTTCAAATCTTTTAGAATCCTACAAATAAAAATGTGGAAAAAATTATCAGGCCCCTCAATTCCAACAAACTCCTCTCATGAAGCCAGTCAGAAGCAGAAAACCTGTTCTTGGGTTGTCCAATACAGAGATTAGACTAAGGAAGGAACTACCCTTAACTCGAAACAGCAGTTCTCGAACATTTTGGTCTTAGAACCCCTTGCCATTCGTAGTAGACTGAATGTCCCCTAAACTCGCTGAAGCTTGAATCGTGTCCCCCAAGTTTTATGTATTAGAAACTTGGCCCCCACGGTGACTGTGAAGAGGGTGGGAAATCCTATTATGAAAGGTGGAGCTTTGAAGAGGTGATTGGATTGCAGGACCACGTAGTAGTGAATGGATTAATAACGGTGGTCAGGGTCGTGGTTCTGGGGGCTTTAAAAGGAGAGTAAATGAGGAAGTTGGTCTCTCTGCTCTCTGTGCTTCCACCATCTCGCAGTATGAGGGGTCACTGTCGCCACCACCAGATGTGTTCCTTGGACTTTGGACTTCCCAGCCTCAGAAACTGTAAGCAATAAATTTCATTTTCTCATAAATCACCCAGTTCCAAGTATTTCATTGTAAGCAACAAAAACAGATGAATACAACATTTTTAAAAAATTATTGAGCAGTCTGAAGATCTTTTGTTTATGTAGGCAGTGTCTTATCTATTAATATTTTCTGTACTAGAGGCTAAATTATTTTAGAAATTAAAAAAAAATTATTTAAAAATTAACAGTAATAAACCCATTATGTTAACATAAATAACATGTTTTTATCTAAAATAATTACATTTTGCAAAACAAAAAATAACTTAGAGAAAAAGGTGGTATCATTTTACTTTTCTTTGAATCTCTTTAAGTAGTCTGATCTACTAGAAGACAGCAGGATTCTCATATCTGATTCTGCACCCAGTTTATTGTGCTGTCATGTCACGTAGCTTCTGGAGAAGTCCGCTGTATGCTCATGGAAGAATGATAGGACAAAAGGCAAGTAACGCCTTAGTATGATTATTAAGATAATTTGACCTTGAGGATCCCCTGAAAAGGTCTCAGGGATTCTCCCACCCAGGCATGAAGCACATGATTCCTAGTCAAATAGATAGTGGATCTAATGTTTTTTTCTGGGCCCATGCAAAAGTTTATATAACCAAAGTAAGTTTTTTCTTAGCAAATGTACTACTTTGATGTCAAAATTAATTAGATGTCATCATTTCCCCCAAACACAGTGTCACTGAAATGATTGAGAGACTAATATATGCAAATTGCTCTAGCCCAACACCTGGCACCTGGAAAGAACTTGTTGTATTAGTACATAGCAACAGTTGTAACAGTAGGTGCTATGAACTCTCTGAAGCGGGTGCTAGCATTAGTCCTAATTTCATATGAGCAAACCATGGCACAGAAAGGATAAAAGCAACTTGCCCGAGGTCACACAGCTGCAAGTGGGAGAGGTTAGGACTCAAGCCCAGGCCTGTCATCTGCCCTCTGTGATCCACACCCCTCTCCCCAAAAGATTTAAAGACAAGATGAGTGGGTAAATTACGATTCCTCAATGAGATGTTTTTCTCCAATTAAAAATAAAATAATCAATTTTTTTTTAGATTCCACATGAGCGAGATCATGAGATATTTCTCTTTCTGTGCCTTGCTTATTTCAAGTAATACAATGTCCTTGAGGCTCATCAATGTTGTCTCAAAGTCAGAAGTTGAGAGTAGAATAGTTGTTACTATTAAGTATCCATCGTCAAATGACTGGATAAGGAAAATGTGCTATATATACAGAATGGAATACTATTCTGCCAGAGAAATGAATGGAATACTGCCATTTGCAGCAACATGGATGAACTTAGAGAACATTATGTCATTATGTTAAGTAAAATAAGCCGGGTATAGAAAGAGAAATACCACATGTCCTCATTTATAAGTGGGAAAGAAAAGAGAGAGAGAGAGAGACAGAGAGACAGAGACAGAGAGACAGAGAGAGAGAGAGAGAGAGAATCACAATAATATGTTGAACTTTCAAAAGGAGAGAACAGAACTGAGGTTACCAGAGGTGGGAAAGGCGGAATAAGGGATGAATTGGTAAAGGGCCACAAAAATTGATTACATTGTGTAATGTTGAATATACTAATTATCCTGACTTGAGCATCACATTTTGCACACAGGTATTGATAATCAATGCTGTACTCCACAGATACGTACAATCAATCAAAAATAAATTAAAAAAAAATAAAAGAATAGTGGTTATCAGAGACTGGGGAGAGAAAGACGGAGAGAGGTTGGTCCATAGGCACAATGTTATAGTGAGATGGGAGGTATAAGTTCTGGCGCTCTATTGCACAGTAAAGTTACCAGAGTAAAGTTACTACAGTAAAGTTAACAAGATCCATCGTATATTTCAAGTAGCTAGAAAAGAGGATTTTGAATGTTCTCACAACAAAGGAAGGAAAAATGTTTAAGGTAATGAATAAGCTAATTACCATGATTTGATAATTACACAATAAATGCATGAATGGAAGCATCACCTTGTACCCTATAAATATGTACAATTAGAATTATATGTCAATATAAATAAATAAATAAATAAAACAGTGTCAAGGGTATAGAAGTATTGAAAATACTTGGCATAAATGTTCAAATGAAAAGAGCTGAATAGAACATTGTCATTACACTGAGATCAATTATGAAAATATGTGTACATGTGACCAAAAGTTGGGAAATATAATGAATGAAAACAGTTACTAGTTAGGCTATTATGACTGATTTTATTATGTTTTGAAATGGTTTCTTTTATATGCTAATACAAAGAAAATAAGTACTTACATATTTTGTACACAAACCTGTGGCACTGCTAATGATACTAATTCTTTAATATTTTCAATCAAAAATTCTCAAAAGTTCCCTTTAAAGTCTCTACAAAAGGCTCCATCCTTGTCCTGGTTGCCTTCTAATTAAGCTTGCTTTTCTTTAGTCACTAGCATTTGAGATAAATAAAGCCTGGCTTACCCAATTTGGTTTAATTACAACTGCTCTAGCAGGATTGTTTTCTATCATTTTTCATTGCGAATATATAACCTTTAATCTACTATAGCACATTAAATATGCTTTTGTGGGATGAGCTAGAAAATTATAATGTCTTTATGAAATGTGCTTTAATTTCTAAACAAGTTCTGGACAACCTGTGACATTTTGTGACCAAACTAATTTGTAGGCAAAGAGCTTGCTGTACTGAAGGGACACAGAAGAAGTCTGGAAAAAAATGTTTTTTACATGAATTAGTGTATTGAGAGAGAGGTTAGTTAATGGCACGTTAATTAGGACTAATCAGAAGGGGCAATCAAACACAGGGAAGGTAATGAGAACAACACATATTTTAGGGAAATCCATTGTTCAGTATTTAGCTGAGAACTGGTATTTAGTGTGCTGGCACAGGCCAGAGGTTCACAGAATCGCTTACTTCTGAAAAGAAACTAGAATTTGCCTGGAAACAAGGCTCCCTTCCAGTTGATGACCTGCATCTTAATGATCTGTGGAGCAACCCACGAAGATCTTATTCCAAACTGCAGTAGCTAATATTTTCAATCTCC
>NW_007732359.1:125043-134939 GCF_000696425.1 Galeopterus variegatus | reverse complement strand
ATCAATGTAAGAATTTAATTATTATACTATGAAGGAATTGTCAAAGGGGAAAAAATCTAGATGAGATTCAGAAAGAGGAGGGAAATTGATGGATTAGATAGTTGCTTCTTTAGAAAGAAGCCTGAGGTGTAATAATATTGTGTAGATTATCAGAAGTAAGCTTGGTAACAGTTGTAGTGGGATTTGAGAAAATATCTGAGTTTGGGATAAATCTTTTCAGTTTGTAACAAAAATTTGAAAAATTTGCCGGGAGAGTTTAATAAATGATTTACATCTTTAGCCAGGTATTTAGGATGTGTCATTCCAAATGTATTGCCATGGAGAGACAGGAGCTTGAAGAAGTTGATAGAAGCAGGTGGCAGCTGTGGAAAGAGGAGAGAAAGATTTTAAGAGAGAATGAAGTTGAAACATCAAGGCAGAATGGACCTGAAACTTGAACATATAAGAGTTTAGAAGATTCAGACTTAGGGAATAATTGGACCCCTTGAAACAAAGACTAATATTGACTTTGTAAAAAGGAGACCAAATAAACCAGTTTCCAACTATTTTAGGTAGGAAGAAAGAAACATAAATAGAGGTTGTGAGGGCAATGAAGTTGCAAGAGACTAGATGGGAAAAATCACAGAGCACATCTTAGGAAGGGAAAGCCTCAAGAATGTTTGTCTGAGATTGTTTTACTTAGCAGATTTCACATTGACACCCTTTCTTATGGAGAACGTGCCAATTCAGTTAGTCTGGCCAAGAAGGAAGCAGTTGAAAAAAAATTAAGTTGGCATGTGTAAATAGTAATATCACATAAGGACAGTGTGTCTCCTTGCTTTTATGTAAAAGTATGAAAGACAAAGATTAAAAATTAATTTTTGTAGCCATTAGTATTTTCATAGTCGTAATATATGTGTCATGGAACATTTTGAGGACAATATTTAAAATAGAGGTTCTGCCTCATGCTTTGTTATTACCTACATGTTACACATAAGTTTTAAAAATTATAGTATTATACTTTGAAAAAGAAAACATGATCAGGGAATTCTAAAAGTAACAAATATTGAGAGATGATACAAACCAATTTTCAAGGTTTCTATTGTGTTCTAACATAACTGTAGATGAAAGATCTTAAGGAATGAATTTCATGAAATAAAATTAACATATACGAGTAAAATTGCACCTGAGAGAGCGTATAAGAAAGAATAAAGCTTAACTCCATAGGAGAGATTTGTGATTTATTTTAAATATTTAAAACAATCACTCCATGTCTTAATACTGAGTATTTTTGCAGTAAAAAAACACAACTTTCTTCCACATTTCACATTGACACTTTTTATCTCCTGGGAATTTATATGAGACATTTTTGGCTTCAGTTGTCAAATACACATTTGTAACTTAAAGTATAACACTAAAATAAGCATTTTTCCTTGTGGTATCATGGACGTGCCATATATCAATAGCCAAGAAGCTTTCTTTTACTGACATCTTTTAGAATCTGAGAGGTATGGCAACACCAACAACCCAAAGTCCCCCAATCTTTGACTCATTTATGAAGATTACTTCAAATTCCTCTTCCTCATTTTTTTTTTCAAAAGCTATTTTATGCAAAATAATTTGTTATGGAAGAGTATAAGTTGGATATGCAATCCATCAGTACCACTGGTATCAATTTTCCCTTTGGATCACATTGCATGACCAGAGAGGCAATGGCCCAGTTATTCTGAGGTCTTGTAGAATTATCTTTTCAAGTTATTCTTTCTATTGTTTACCAATACGGAAAGATTGTATAAGAAAAATCCATATTAAGCACTCCTGTGTTGGTAGTGATGCTATTGAAACTGGTACATTATTCCGGTCTTCTTCTGAAGAACATATGAAATAAACTTTTTGCTAAAAATAAGGTTGCTTGTTTATAAACATTGGGAATGTTAGAACTGCTGTTTTCTTTATTACTTTGTGTTTTAGTCTTCTGGGGCTTCCGAAACAAAATACCACAGACTGAGAGGCTTAAACAATAGAAATTAATTTTCCCACAGTTCTGGAGTCTGGAAGTCCAAGATCAAGGTGCCAGTGAAGTAGTTGAATTCCTTGTCCTTCCCTTGTTTTAATTTTTATTTTAATTTCTCAGCTAATACTTGCCAGTGTGCAAAAAGTACCTAGAGTTGTGTTCTAAAAGGCAGCTTCTGAGTTCCGTAGCTCTGCAGTCAGCACTCAGTCTTCCTGTGTGAGTGAAGGGGCTTAGCTAAAACCACAACCTGCAAACAGTTTCCTGTATAGGTGAGAGACTGACTTGCTTTCTAGCTGGCATTGCAGTAACCCCCCCCGACCACATCCCCCATCCCTGTGAAGCCCACTACCCAAAACCAAACCACCTGCTAAAGACCCCCAATTTAGGGGACTCTGCCTAAATACAGGCAAAAGAGCCAATAGAAAGGCTTGCTTGCTTTGCTGTTTAAGTTTAGTTCTCCCTGCATTCAAGGCCCAGGTATTTGGAATGCAAGTCTGGGTCTGCCAGCATAATAAATCATCTGACTTCTCCTCTCTGAGTGACTGCGTCTCCTTGGCGACTCCTTTCCGTAACACCAGCAGGGTTGGTTTCTCCTGAGGCTTCTCTCCTTGGCTTGAAGAGGGTCACCTTCTCATTATGCCCTCACATGGCCTTTTCTCTGGTGTCTCTTACTCTTCTTGGATTAGGGTCCTACCCTTGTGACCTCATTTAACCATAGTTACTTTGTTAAATGCCTTATCTCCAAATATAGTCACATTGGAGGTTGGGGCTTTGACATGTGGATTTGGGGGTAACACAATTCAGACAATAATACTTTGATAGCTAGGAATTTGAGAGCCAAATCTGCGTGATACATTAAGCAATATTGGAAAATATTTGGCATCAATTTTCTACCCATATTTTCCCCATTACCTGATTTGCTTGTTTATTTTCCTTTTTTATATGTATTGTATATATATATTTTTTTGGTCAGCTATGGTAAATCTTTTTTATAAGACAGAGGACAAATAAGTAAATAAATACATTAAGTTCTCATCTATAAAAGATTTGTAGGGTTATTTGCTCATTGAAATAATTAGTAGAAGTTGTATTCCTGGTTGTCAAAAGATACTGGAGAACGTTCAGCAATCATACTCCTCTGAGTATACTTACAAATTTATATGAATGTTTAGTTTTATAATATATATACTAATTGCATGGTTCTTTCTCTCTTTGATAATATAACAGAAATCTATGTAATTAAAATTTTACAGGGAATAAAGTTGTTTTCCTACTTATGTCAAATCTTCTTTCTCTTATTCTAGAAACACTTCATAAAAACAGAGCAACAACCTATACAGCCAGCAGAACCAAAGTCACAACCCAGGTATATCTTTTATACGATACATAAAAGTGTAAGTTAATACATTTGGTTTTGATATTATCAGTGTAATTGCTGACTTTAATATCTAGGTTTGGAAAAGCATAGATTGTTGAAAGCTCAAACTTTTTGTATATACTTTTCAATGTTTCCATCTAATTTGACTCAGGCAAGAAGAATTTTTTCCCCCTGAATATTTTAGTAATCAATCAGTAGACCCAGCTGAAGTGTATTTTGTAGCATCTAGGAGAAAGCAGTGTAAACAATATTGCTTATGTGTAAACTGTGTTTTGTTGATCAGAAACTATGTATCACAATTCACTGCGGTACAGCGCGCCTTTCAGTGACTCTACTAGAGATTCTTAGATTGCTTTGTTACTTTATGTACCAAATTTGTTGATAAACTTTAGTGAAAAACCACTGACTTTGTAAGATAGACGCCTTTCAGTGACTCTACTAGAGATTCTTAGATTGCTTTTTTACTTTATGTACCAAATTTGTTGATAAACTTTAGTGAAAAACCACTGACTTTGTAAGATAGATTGGAGGGTGAGATGAAAAGAAAGGACTGTGGAAAGTTAACGGTGAATTTTCTGAAAAGGGCAGGTTTCACACCTGCCCAGTGTTTTTTTATTCACTGAGAATATCCACTTATTAACCATTATTAATTATAAACTGGAAGAATATAAAACAAGTATTTGAAGGCACTGGAGAGTGATGGCATGCAGACAGAAACTGTAGGGAATTTGTTTGATCCTTGAACGAAAGGAACTGCAGTGGGTGAGGTTCCCATTTATCTAGCTTTTCCCAGGTCACACAGTGGCAGGTAGCTGGATCTTTGGCAGAAACCCTCAGAAGAGTGTGGGGCTGCTGGAATGGCTGGGAACTGTCTAGCGAATTCCACAAAGGGAAAAGCCACAGAGAGAGGAAACCCGAGTCTGCATACAAACTCCTCTCAAACTCTTGGCTGACCCCTGAACTGTGCATGTGTAGAAGAGATTCTAAGGAGACCAGCCTAAAGGAACAACTTGCATAGTTTTCAACTGGTTCAACTGGTTACATGAAAAGAAAAAGATACCCTGGATGATGGAATTAACAAATAAGAGTTTAGAGCAGCTATTATAAATGTTCAAGAATTTACGATGTTTGTAATGACAAGGGATCCTCAGTGCAGAAATAGAAGCCATAAAAAAAGAATTAAATAAAAATTCTAGATATAGATTTGAACAAACCATCAATTAATTTAATCTAATTGACATATTTAGAATACACATCCAACAACTGCAGAATATACATTCTTTTTAAGTGCATGTGCAACTTACATTGTAAAGATAAAAACAGGCAGCAATGTAATTTTAAAAAATAGAGCAACAATAAAGCAAATTAAGGCTAAAGGTTCTTTGAAGAGATTAATAAAATTTGTCAACTCGTAGCAAGACTTATAAAAAAAAAAAGAACAGATAAAACACAAATTAGGGCTCACCATTTAGCTCAGTTGGTTAAAGTGAGGTGTTACAACACCAAGGTTAAGGGTTCAGATCCCCTTATGGGCTGGTCACCAAAGAAACAAAACAAACAAAACAAAAAACCAACCCACAAATTACCAATATCAGGATCTTGTATATCCTATAGACATTAAAAGGATAATAAGAGTATATGTGAATAATTTCATGCCAATTACATTCAACCAAAGAGGAAGTAGTCAAATTTTCTGAAATAACGTAACATACCAAAACTGACACAAGAAGAAATAGAAAATTTGAATAACCCATGTCTATTAAAGAAATTGAATTTGTTATAAAAAGTATTTCCACAGAGAGATTTGCTTTATTTATTTTTTTTCTTTTTTTGTGACTGGTAACGGGATCGCAACCCTCGGTGTCGCGCCCGTACCGCGACCGGCAACGGGATCGCAACCCTCGGTGTCGCACCTGCACCGTGCTCAACCAGTGAGCGGACCGGTCTCTATATGGGATCCGAACCCTAAATCCTCTTCTTTATTCGAGATCCTGTACTATTTTTATTATAAAAATTCCATGAAACTTTAGAATCTAAATGTTGGGACCCTTTATAGCTTGGCCTAGAGGATTTGTCTTGTTAGAGAGGAATTTCCCATATATTTTCATCTAGAGGTTTCCTTAAAGCCTACATGAAGCAGAGTATATTAACCTTCCATCAGTCATCAGTCAACTTCTATAAAGTACTGGCCAATTTTTAAAGTACATTTGCATTTCAAGGGTAAAAATATGTCACACAGATATCACCATTGCCAGTAAATACAAGAGAGTCTGTTTTCCTTCCTCTTTTCTTAGTTATAGAAAAAAAGATGATGGAATTTATTTACACATACCCACAAGCTTTGGGGGAACCCTCTACAGTTGGCCAATAGGACTGGTTTGTGTACCCACCCAGCAGTAATTTTTAAAGAGTCGGTCGATTGGCTGGCTCATGTGAGCATCCACTCCTGTTCTTGGCAGGGAATGGGATCTGTTGCCTTGTATGGATAAATAGTGGCGAATAAGTCAGAGTCCTGATTATTTCTGTCCTAATCTTCAATGATCACAAGCCTAAAGGGCAAATTTTCCCATTCTATTTTTTTCTATTATTTTGTTCATCTTCCTGGTTTTTCAACTGTAAAGACTTCAATGCTCAGAAAGGGAAGAAAAGATGGTGCTGTGGTGCTTAGATATGTTTGTTTGTATGGAAAATATGTACAGGTGTACATAAAACATTTTATTAGAGTATTATTAAACAAAGAGCTATAGTGCTAAAATCCCAAACATTTAGGATGAACTTATTAGTTTGCAGTGTACACATTGTGGATACTTGATTTTCTTTTTGGGTTCATAAATATGTATTTGTGCATTTTTATGAGAGAAAGATAATATTTTTGCCTTGATTTTATAATTCTGCTATATAATCCTTTATATATACTTATGCACAACATTTATAGAAAATAATTTTTATAGATGAGCATCTATGAGATACAATTGATTAAATATCTGAAAGAAGGTTTCTAATTCCTTCATATTTCAATTTAAATAATAAATTTTGAAGTCTTTAGGACTCAGTAAATTTTAGAATATTGTTGGAAATCCTTAGTATTAAAATATAGTTGAGAAAGCCTAGAACCATTTTTAAAGGAAAAGAAGTTTATTTTAAACATTTCAGAGAAAGGTAACCAATCTCATTTCAGTCAGAATTGCCAAATGAACATTTCTCTGAGTTTTATTTTTTTTAAAGCAAAACACCTAATGTAAAATTTCTAAACCAGAGAGAATTAGAATTAAATAGATGTATTCTTAATTTTTAGTTTCTAAAAATGTAATATGTGCATTAGTTATAGTACATATGTTTATTTATTTTTTACCTCAATAAAGATTTAATTGTATTTTGTGAAGTGGAATCTTGTCTTTTCCTTGCATCATCCTTTTAATATCTTTATTAACTTCTTTATGCTTAACCCATTTTTCTCTTATTTTTATATGGTTAATATAAAATACCAAAAGAAGTTTATATTACCAGGTAAAGGGAAATAATGCATTAGCACACCCAGAGTTCATTCTCAGTATCTCAGCAAAAATTGTGAGCCAGGAGCTATATAGGTTTGTGAACTATTGTACTATTTTGATGACATTGTCTTTTTATTTTCTATGAGAAAGATTTATTTTATACATATAGATAATCTTACTTGAGGTCCACTTGGATTTGTTTAGTACCTCTATATTGCAAAAGTCTCCATTTTCCATCATATAACCCATTGCATTCATGAATAAAATACTTATTTTCTTTTGATGTCTTTTTGCAGTGAGGTGTTAATTCTTTGCAGATTAATATGATGACAGTGATAAATTTTCCTTTTGTTGAACTTCTAAAGCACATAATTGTTTTTAAAAATGCCTGACTGATTTCCAAGTATAAAATAAAGGAATTGATGGGTCTTTAATTCATGGAGGAAAAACATTCCATTGTTGGTTCATAATATTAAATATGTAGATGTGATAAGTTCAGAGGCTGGTCATCAGCCCTTCACCTTTTTAGTATTTAATTTGCTTCAGTTCTGAGTGATAAAAGTGTTAGCATTTAAAAATAGCATCTATAAAGTAAAGTGTACCATTTTGGATAGCTCAAGTTCCCCTTATTTTTTGTTTTTAATCTTTAGGATTCCTGGCATTCATATAGTTCATATAAATATATAGATGAGAAATAGTTGTATATTTCCTTCTTCCTATTTCTTAACATACTGGAACTAAATGGTAATAAGATATGACTCGCTAATATCTTCCTGAAAGGCAAAATTGAATTATCAATTCCAAATTATTTCTTTTTTGATACAATGGAATATAGTGCATCTACTGGCATACCTAAGTATGATATTCACATTTCAGAGTCTAGAGATTTAGGTAGGTACTTGAGTGTTTTCTTTTTTAGCTCCAAAATTGCTGTATTCTCTTTGTTAATAACATTTTTTTTTCCTGAAAGGGACCAAGTACTCTTATTTTACCTCAAAATGCATTTATAATTTACCACCTAATAACTTTCCTTTGG
This sequence comes from Galeopterus variegatus, assembly GCF_000696425.1. Lineage (NCBI taxonomy): Eukaryota > Metazoa > Chordata > Mammalia > Dermoptera > Cynocephalidae > Galeopterus > Galeopterus variegatus. Next base: position 127,038 of record NW_007732359.1, on the reverse strand, counting down.
TCTCTTCTGAAATTTTTTTACCTGTTAATGGAAAGTTAGTTTACTTATTATTAGATATCCTCTGTCAACAGATTTTTTTCTGGGTCAGTACTCAGCCTAAGCATTATTTGAAAATAAATTTATGGTAAATAACACTTCTCCAGTGATACCTCCAGTCATGTCTCTGTCTTTAGAGAATTATAAGAGTTTATGGAAACTTAGAGGAGATTTTCTACTGAAACCCTCTATCTAAAGGGTGAATCTCCTCTATAACATGGTATCCACATAGACTCTACTTGAAAACTCCAGGAATTCATAATGCCTTTGTTTAAGTGGCATCCCATTTAATTCAAAGGAGTGCTCTGATTTTCAGGCAGTTGTCTGTATTAAGCTAAATACTTATCTCCCTTGAACTGGTACCCATTGGTCTTTTTGAAGCCATTCGTCTATAACACCTTTATTGGCATAGTAGCTCAAACTATCTTAAGTAAAAATGGACTTGATTTATTCATATAAAGTGGGAATTACAAGTGGGTAGAGTATGGTGGCATCTGTTCGTTGTGTCGTTTTGCACCTCAGGCTCAACTGATTCAAGGACTCAAGTCCTAGAATGTCTTCAGGATGTGTTTTCCTTTCTTTCATTTAAAAAAATATTTTATTTTATTTTAACTTATCAATACACATTATAGTTGATTTTCGTGTCCCTTTACCCGTTCCTGGCCCCCCACCACTACATCATAGCTGCTCACTTGTCTTAACAAGTTCAAGGAATTGTTGTGATTGTTGTATCTTCTCTCTGCCCCCACCCTTTATTTGTTTGTATATTTATTTACTTATTTATTTTTAGCTCCCACAAATAAGTGAGAACATGTGATATTTCTCTTTGTGTACCTGACTTGTTTCACTGAATATAATTGTCTCTAAGTCCATCCATGTTATTGTGAATGGCAGTATTTCATTCTTTTTTATAGCAGAGTAGTATTCCATTGTATAGACATACCACAGTTTCCTTATCCACTCATCTGATGATGGACATTTGGGCCGGTTCCAACTCTTGGCTATTGTAAATAGTGCTGCAATAAACATTGAAGTACAGGTATCCCTTCAGCATGATGATTTCCATTCCGCTGGGTATATTCCCAGGAGTGGAATAGCTGGGTCGTATGGTAGATATATCTGTAATTATTTAAGGAACCTCCATACCATTTTCCATAAAGGCTGCACCATTTTGCAGTCCCACCAACAGTGTATGAGAGTTCCTTTTTCTCTGCAACCTCACCAGCATTTATCATTCTCAGTCTTTGGGATATTAGCTATCCTAACTGGAGTGAGATGGTATCTCAAAGTGCTTTTGATTTGCATTTCCTGAATGCTGAGTGATGTTGAGCATTTTTTCATGTCTGTTGGCCATTTGTATTCTCCCTTTGAGAAATGCCTATTCAGCTCCTTTGCCCATTTCTTAATTGGGTTATTTAGTTTTTTGCTGTAAAGTTGTTGGAGAATCATTAGAGACTAATATAAACAACTATATGCCAGCAAATTTGAAAATCTGGAGGAAATGGATACATTTATGGATGCATACAAACTACCAAAACTGAGCCAAGAAGATATAGAAAATCCGAACAGATGAATAACAATAAACAAGGTTGAAGCTCTTCTCAGAAGGCTCCCAACAAAGAAAAGCCCAGGACTGGATGGGTTCACTGCAGAATTCTACCAAACTTTCAAAGAGGAATTGCTACCAATTCTCTACAAACTATTCCAAAAGATTGAAACAGAGGCCATTCTCCCAAACTTTCTTTCATTTTTAATCTCTGCTTGCCTCTGTTTGGCTTTGATACCTTCCTATATAGAAGTTTTGTCCATGTGGCAAGGAAAATGGCTGGCTTCCAGGTATCTTTAATTCATTTACTTCCTGTTCTCACCAAAAAAGGTGATATTGTATTTCAATTAAAAAAAAAAAAAAAAAAAAAGAACAATCCCCCCCTCCCCCCCCAAAACCCAAACACACAAAAA
>NW_007732359.1:105751-124043 GCF_000696425.1 Galeopterus variegatus | reverse complement strand
AGGCTCCCAACAAAGAAAAGCCCAGGACTGGATGGGTTCACTGCAGAATTCTACCAAACTTTCAAAGAGGAATTGCTACCAATTCTCTACAAACTATTCCAAAAGATTGAAACAGAGGCCATTCTCCCAAACTTTCTTTCATTTTTAATCTCTGCTTGCCTCTGTTTGGCTTTGATACCTTCCTATATAGAAGTTTTGTCCATGTGGCAAGGAAAATGGCTGGCTTCCAGGTATCTTTAATTCATTTACTTCCTGTTCTCACCAAAAAAGGTGATATTGTATTTCAATAAAAAAAAAAAAAAAAAAAGGAACAATCCCCACCTCCCCTCCCAAAACCCAAACAAACAAAAAAGAAAAAACAACACAAAAGACACTAAACCACAAACACATACACAAAACAGGAAAATATTCTGGCTGACTCCCCAGCTTGGAAGATGTAACCAGACCAAGACAAATCCAGGAGTCACATGAACAGAGTGGGAGAAGTGCAGTTCAGCAAAGAAAAGGAGGTGCTAGACAGAGGAAAGGAACAGATGCCCTCTATACTAAAAAATATTCCCATTACAGCATGATGCTTAGGAAAGAATGTTATTGAGCAAGGTCTTGCTGGCTGAAGTGCGTAGAAGCCAATACTATGATACCAGATTTTGAGAAAAGAAAGGCTTTATTGCAAGGTCTCAACCATCAAGAAGCCAGGAGGCAAGGCTTAAATCTGTCTCTCCAATCTACGATCTGGGCAAGTTCTAAAGGATCAGGGAGCAAGGAAATTTTGAGTTGTCAGAGTTTGATTGGTCAGTGCACTGGATCTTCCTTTTTGTAGGACCTCTCGCTCTGGAATTGGCTCCAGTGGTTAAGTTTCCAGCCATTTTGTTCCACTGGTGGGGAATTTAGTTCCTGTAGTGCTCAAGGTCACGGCCTTCCTCCCCTGCATATACTCAGTGGGTTTCCTGCAAAACAACATGCTAGTACAAAGAAGTGAGACTCGTTGAAATCAGTTATGCAGTTTCAAGAACACAGTATTTCAGATGTAATTTTATTAACACCATGTAGAATGCAACCCAATCCTAGATCCAATGGATCAACTTATAAAGCTCATCATTATGTCAGCTTTTGGGGTCAACTTTCTAAGGGCAATAACTCATATTGATTTGAATTTTGAAAAAAAAAATCCCCAAAACCCAAAAGAAGAAACAAACCCTGAGACCTTTTCAGATATTCCAATGTGTTCCCATTCTGTTCTCTTTTTCTTCCTTCCTTTTCCTTCTCCACCCCTTTCCTTCTCTCTTTATCTTTTATACAAAGAAAAGTAGTTGCTCTTAGGGATCAGAGTATAGAAGGGAAATAGACCTGGAGATAATTGTAAAATAATGTGTTAACTACAGTGATGGAGGTAAGATACCTAATATCTTCATAGGTCAGAGAAGAATTATTGTGCAATCATTTATACAGTCATTTCTCAGTATCCACAGGAGATTGGTTCCAGGAACCCCTAAGGATATCAAAATCTGCAGATGTTGTATAAAAAGTATTTGCATGTAATCTATGTATGTTCTCCCATACACTCTAAATTATCTCTAGATTACTTATAATAGCTAATACAATGTAAATGCTATGTAAATAGTTGTTATACTGTATTTTTTTAAATTTGTATTTTTTCTTGTTGCATTGTTATTTTTTATTGTTTGTTTTTTTTCTAAATATTTTGAATCCAAGATTGGTTGTATCCACAGATGTAGGACCCGCAGATATGGAGGCCCTAATGTATATACGATTGTACAATAATTCCTGTCTGACCTCTGAATAATGTATATAATATATATATATATATATATAATTCCTTTGTGACCTATTAAGATATATTTATATACACACTAATTGCAAGACTGAAATATTGTATTTCCAATAAACTCCCAGGTGATGCTGATCTGCTGGTCCTCAAACCACACTTTGAGGAGCAAGCTAGAGGATATATTTGACTCAGTTCAGTACTTATTCCCCTGGCTCTGACAACTCCCAGGATGAGTTAGTTCTTTTCTGCTCGTTATCTAGTTAACAGAGAGATCTATCATAAACCACCTTGATGATATCCCAGTGCCATGATCTACTAATAGGCAGAAGTCTTGAGCAATAGCTGCCAGATAACTGTATCTCCTGAATATGCTACCATCTCCAAACTCCCATACTTACCTCCGAGACAAGTGTTGTTTAGCGGCACCTTCAGTCTTCTAGTCCTGCTTTCCTCAGGATTGCTTCTAAGTGGTATAAGAGAAGAATAAAGGTAGCTAAGTTTAAGGCAAATGATTGCCTCAATTATCAGTTTCTTCTCTGTGAGATCAATTTATGGTATTTGGTGTGTCTTGTGTTATGATCCTCCAGTTTCCCAGCTTTCCTGGCATATTTCTATTTCTCTGGTCTTTTGAAGATCTACTTTTCTCTGCATACTGGTCCCGTGCTTATGACTATTGGCAAGAATTCTGAACTCCCTCTTAATTGTGAATTGTGGAGTTTGGTGTCTTTCTTCTACTACTTACCCTCTTGTGCAAGGGTTTTGCTCAAGACAGCTGTACACGCCAGCAGAAGCATGGTTGGGCAGTGGACCGTTGGTAGCCCACAGCGCTGAACATGCAGAGTCCAACATCAGTGAGAATCATCAGAGGTGACACTGTCAGCACCATCTGGTTTCCCAATCTAGCCTGACTGGTTGAACTCCCTCTTAATTGTGAATTGTGGAGTTTGGTGTCTTTCTTCTACTACTTACCCTCTTGTGCAAGGGTTTTGCTCAAGAGAGCCGTACACTCCAGCAGAAGCATGGTTGGGCAGTGGACCATTAGTAGCCCACAGCGCTGAACATGCAGAGTCCAACATGAGTGAGAATCATCAGAGGTGACACTGTCAGCACCATCTGGTTTCCCAATCTAGCCTGACTGGATGGAAAAAACACTGGGCTGGTAGGCGGAACAAAGGCACAAAGTAACCAGGTCCTGATAGCTGGGCTCACTAGTAAAACTGACTGAGAGCATATTGACCTCAGCTGCAGGCTGATTGAAGCCCTCTGCTTTCTCCCATAGAATAAAGATGAGCTGGTCCCTAGAGAAGTCAAGTCTTCTTCCTCATTAATGTGTAGCCATAATTTCACTAGTTTCTGCTGAGGGATGCAGCAGAGAGTAAGGAAACTGACCACATGAAAACGGTAACTGGGAAAGAAGATGGCTGGGCCTGGTTCAAGAGGAAGGCCCTGTGTAGGTGTGATTCCCTACATGGAATCAAAAGGAAAATGTCCAAGGAGAAGCAAGCAGAATAACAAGAGAAAGAGCAGACATAAGTTCTCACCTCTAAAGCAAAATAATACTGCCTAATAGTACAAAGAGAATGAATGAAGTCTCAAGAAGGTAAAACCAGATTTGCAATTATGTCTTCATGGTGAAACCCACAAAGAGGATGAGTGGGGAGGCAGAAGCATGTGGAAAGGGGGCCAAAAAAATCCCTTCTTTCTCTAATCCAGGTTGGTCTGAGACTGTCTACATTCCCTGCTTTTCTAATAGGCTTTGGCCTACTGTTGTCTGACCATCACTTTGTGTATTCATGTCTAAGCGTCTCCCCGATCTCCTAGAAATGATAGTCCCTAAAACATATATGTGGTTGGTAATAAAATATTGAGTACAATGTCAGAAATTGTTGAATCACATTAATTGTGAAAATTTGTTTCATTATCTGAAGCTCTACAATCTAAAGTCCCTGTTCAAGAAACAAGGAATCTTTGAATAGACCCCAAGTCTTTATTCATTCAACCCTTTCTGAGCAGAGGTGAGAGAAATGGATTGGACTGGGTAGAGCCAGCTCTTCTCCACGACTAACTAGAGTTTAGTTTGGTTAGGAGCAGAGGGCTATCCCAAGAGGGATAAATTACTGTATTGCGATGAACAGTAGAAGAATTCATTATGTTCCCTATTATGTAGATAAGCTCATGAAAATTGGACAATTCTGGTCAGCGTGCCACTGAAAAATCAGCTCCCATTACATGTTTAGAATAAATGCCCCAGTCATTTCAGTTGTTTTCAAGGGTAATTTTTTTCAGTGCCCTACAGGCAAAACATGTAGATAAAAAGGGCTTCAAATGTTTGGGTTAAAGAAAATTCCCTGGAAGTGCATCACAAATTACCATGATCACAAAGTCAAAATCAATTAAATTTGAATAAAAACAGTATTTTCTTTATGGTTTTGCTTTTCTGTTATGTGCAGTGATAATTTCAATTTAATTTATAATAAGTAGTGCGCCTCCAGAATGTTTGTCTATGTTAAGAATGAAGAAATAATTGTGTTTTTGGAATTGAATTTAAAATTTAAAAATCTCTATTTTGTTTTGAGAAAAAGCTGTAGGAGAATTAAAACCAAGCAACAGCAGCAGCAATGACAATAAACCCCATTTTTCCTTAGATATGATATAATGGACTCGGAGAATTTGTTCTTCCTCCTGCCCTTCATACCTTATTTTCTTCTCTCATCTTCATTGCTTTAAACATTTTACTGCCTGAAATGTTTTAATTAGTGATCTATTTTGGTAAAAAGTACCCTATCCAGAAATTCACATGTTCTTTGAGACTTTAAATAAGATATTAGCCGTCATTCTTTAATGTGATCTAGTTAAACAGATTGCTATGGACCAAGGAGCAGCCAAAAACAGGAGGGCATTTGTTTCTTGGACGGGTGGGACAGGGGAGCATTGAGGACTGATGGGGGTACAAGAAGAGTAGAAATCACAGAAGAAAACACATCTTATACAGATATTTAAACTATTTTAAAGTTTGCCTGAACTCAAGTGATGTTATCTTCCACTTCAGGAGGATTGCATCTTATTTTAGAAAGTCCCAGGAACCCAGCTCTGAATTTTTAAGTGAATGGGTTTTACTAGTATGCAATACTAAACCCTTGGCATGATTTGAAAACAGAGTAGTAAAACAATATTGAGACAAAAGTTAAATTTCATGGAAATGCTTTACATCCCTTTTCTTTAAAATCTGTATCACTCATGCTGAATGTAATGCATTGTTTTCAAACTGAACAGACCTCATTTAGCGGATTAAAGTAGGACACAAAATTGTTTCACTCAGTCAAGTTACTTTCAAATTCCTCATTCATAGCACGTGAGTATCACGTGTTTCTACTTCAAGGCCACATGCACAGGAAACGAAAGCCCTCAACACAGCTTGGTAGCAGAAGATCCAAATCAGAGTAAATTGTGTAAATTATAACTAAATTGCAAAGCATTTGGACAAAGTAGGCATGCTAGTCTAATCAGTAAAGTGGTGATATTTACTTTTCAATAATGCAGGTTGGAAGAGGAATTGGGGGAGGGAGACATCCCAAATTTCTTTTAATATATTTCTGAACTTGGCAACCTGAACTGGATTTGTCACATATTTGCAGCTTAAAAAGTATTTGGCTTTTACATCAGCCAAAATAAGTATCCTTTAATCACTTTCAACCTATGAACAGATGGGCAAACAGTGCTTTTATAAATGGAGCATACAAAATAATTCAGTATCCGCCAAAACTAATTAGTAGAAATATCTGAACCAAACTCTAAAACTGATTTGCTGTTTAATATATATTATCGTATAAGTATTAGCAGTTGAAAGGAAATTCCCTGTTCAGATGTTTGCCAAGCTTGGGTCTAATGTTCGGACATGATTAACTTACTAATTAACTTATTGCACCTTTTCTCACGTGTAATTTTGCTTCATGATTTCTTCTCTCTCTGAAAACCATTTGATTTGATATCTTGATCATACATTTGTCAAACTTCAAGTGAAAAGGTCAAATGCAGCTATTCAGCCTTGGTCTTTCATCTTAGAGTGACTTTAGCAGCAGGTGGCATGAGGACCAGCCGGGTGGTCTCTTCTATGGTGAGAACTGGTTTTATATCTAACCTTTAATGACTCATATTTATCTTCATGAAGATTTTCTGAAAGAGTTTTGTGGAGATTCTTTCATGGCTAAGCATCTCTGTAAAAACGACACTTCTCTCCATATCAGAATTGTGTTAAGACACGGTGAAGAAAGACAAATTTAAAAATTATATTTGGAGGATAAGCAAAGTGTAGTTTCTACTGATTTATAAAATCAGAACAGTAACATTAATTTTACTAAACTATTTTGAGGAATAGAGGAGAAAATGTGACTGAAGTAGATGCTTAATAAAAGGTTGTTACTACAATTACTACCGCTATTAATGGATTTAATTATTATGTTGCTTTTATATTACACAATGCATGCTGCTCTATTTCAAGAAATCTGAACTCCAATCCATACAAGAAACAAGGAATAATTTTTCTTTATAACTTAACATTTTCTTTATAACCTGATGTTCAGTCAGGGATTTGCCTCAATTTTACTGGAGGAGTCAACGAATCAAAATCTAGGAAGACCCTGAGTATGAGTTCCTTGAAAATAATATTCAGAAGATTCTAATCCACCCCTTATTTAGAAACACTATGTTAATACAGCCAATAACAATAGTTAATACAACCAATAATATTTTGGCATATTTCTTTCAAGGCATTATTTATATATATATATATATATTTAAATATGTTACAATAATGTAATGCATATAATTTAATGTCTTTATTCTCTTAATATTAATTTTTGAAATCATCAGCATTTTCTCAAGTTATTGCACAATCTTCATAAACATCACTTTTATAACCTCATAATAATCTATTGATTGGATCGAACACAATTTACTTAGATATTTGTTTCTAAATTTTTCCCATCATAAATGAAACTACAATAGATATCTTTACACATGTGACTTTTTCCATACTTGGGGGTAAATTTCCAGAAAAGAAATTTCCATACTCTTGATTCATATTGCCAAGTCACTCTTCCAAATAGATTATACAATCAAAAATAATGCTGGAAGTGCACCTTTAACCAAACTTTTTCTGGAATGGGATGGTTTTATATAGATTTCCCTCAAATTTTGGAACTGAATAATGGTGAATTTAAAAAAAAAGAAAAAACAAAACAAAAAACAAAAAATTAAAAATAATTATTGGAACATTTTCCTGTATGTATGTTCCTAATTTATTTTGATGGGTCTGTGTTTCAATTAATCATGATAAAATTTTTAAGAATATGATGAAACCATCAAGGCACCCTGGTTGAGTGGTGATCACAAGCTTAGGAATATATCTGAAATTAGGAACTATAATGCAGACAAAACATGATGCTCATTTTTGTGGGGATATGTAGTCTTTTAATCAAGTTATAGAATTTGAAATTGAGTGTATAACATTTTACTTATTTATTTATTTATTGAGAATATTCATGAAATACAAAGCTAATTGTCACCACCCGTGCCTGTGATGTGAGGGCCAGATTCACACCGGGAGCATACCCATTATGAGAAATTACTTTTGTACCCCATGTCCACACCCAATTATCCCCCAACTTCCATACCTCTCTCCCTTTCCCCCTAACTCCACCTTGTAGCCCTAGGAATTTTCCCTCCCTCTGTAAGACCACCGCACTATTGTGATCTTTCTTTCCATCCTTCTTTTCTCTCTTAGCTCCCACATATGAGTGAGCACATGTGGTTTTATCCCTCTGTGCTTTGCTTATTTCACTCAACATAAGTTTCTCCAGGTTCATCCATGTTGTTGCAAATGGGAGTATTTCACTCTTTTTTATGGCAGAGTAGTATTCCATTGTGTATATATACCACAGTCCTCTTATCCAATCATCCATTGATGGACATTTATGTTGGTTCCATATCTTGGCTACTGTAAACAGAGCTGCGATGAACATGGGAGTGCAGGTTTCTCTTTGACATGATGATTTCCATTCCTCTGGGTATATACCCAGAAGAGGAATTGCTGGATCATATGGAAGATCTACCTGGGATTGTTTGAGAAACCTCCACACTGTTCCCCATAGTGGTTTTACTAATTTACAGTCCCACCAACAGTGCAGGAGTGTTCTCTTCTCTCCACACCCTCACCAGAATTTGTTATTCACCATCTTCTTGATTATAGCCAGTCTAATTGGAGTGAGGTGGTATCTCAATGTGGTTTTAATTTGCATTTCCCTGATGAATAGTGATGTCGAGCATTTTTTCACGTATCTGTTGGCCATTTGCATGTCTTCCTTTGAAAAATATCTATTCAGCTCCTTTACCCATTTTTTAAATTGGCTCATTTGTTTTTTTACTGTATAATTGCAGAGTTCTATGTATAATCTGGATATTAATCCCATGTTAGATGCATAGTTAGTAAAAATTTTCTCCCACTCTGTAGGTTGTCTTTTCACTCTGTTAATTGTTTCCTTTGCTGTGCAGAAACTTTTTAGTTTGATATAATCCCATTTGTTTATTTTTTCTTTTGCTGCTTGTGCTTTTGGGCTCGTGTTCATAAAGCCTGTGCCCAAACCTAATTGCTGAAGTGTTTCACCTATATTTTCCCTTAGTAATTTTACAGTTTCAGGTCTTATACTTAAGTCTTTAATCCATTTTGAGTTGATTTGTGACCTAATATGTGGTCTATCCTGGAGAATGTACCATGAGCTGATGAGAAGAAAGTGTATTCTTTAACTGTTGGGTGAAATGTTCTGTATATATCTGCCAAGTCCAGTTGGTCTAGGGTGTAGATTAAATTCTGTGTTTCTTTGTTGACTTTTTGCCTGAAAGACCTGTCCCATACTGAGAGATGGGTGTTCAGATCACTCACTATTAATATATTAGGACCTATTTCTTTCTTTAGTTCTAAAAATGTTTGCTTTATATATCTGGGTGCTCTAGTATTGGGTGCATACATGTTTATGATTGTTATGTCCTCTAGTTGAATGGATCCCTTTATCATTATATAGTGGCCTCTTTGTCTTTTTTTATGTTTTTTGGTTTAAAGTCTATTTTGTCTGATATAAGAATAGCTACTCCTGCTTGTTTTTGATTTCCATTTGCATGGTATATCTTTTTCCATCCCTTCATTTTTAGTCTACGTGTGTCTCTACAGGTGAGGTGGGTCTCTTGAAGACAGCACAAACTTGGGTCTAGCTTTTTAATCCAGTCAGTCTGTGTCTTTTGATTCAGTCGTTTAGTCCATTCATATTTAGAGTAGTTTTTGAGAAGTGTTGCTTACTTCCTGTCATTTAATTGCTTCTGTTTAGATGATTTAAATATCTTTTGATCATTATTTCCCCTTTTACTTCTCTTCTTCAATGTTAGTTTGGAATTTAAGATGGAGTGATTTAATTTCTTTCTCCTTCTGGCTGGCATTTTTGTTTTAACTGTGGGTTTTGCTCTTTCTTGTGTATTTGTGATAGTGGTCACCATTATTCTGATTCTAGATGAATGACTCCCTTGAGAATTTCTTGCAAGGCTGATCGTATGGTGGTGAACTCCCACAACTTTTGTTTATCTGGGAAATACACTATTTCACCCTCATTTCTGAAGGAGAGCCTTGCTGGGTAAAGAATTCTTGGCTGGCAAGTTTTTTCTTTTAGTGTTTTGAATATATCATTCCACTTTCTTCTGGACAGTAGGGTTTCAGTAGAGAAGTCTGCTGTTAGTTTGATGGGGGATCCCCTATAAGTGACCTGACTCTTCTCTTGCTGCTTGTAGAATTCTCTCTTTGTCTTTGAGCTTTGCAAATTTAACTATAATGTGTCTTGGGGAGGATCTTTTTGGATTGAATCTGTTTGGGGACCTTTGAGCTTCCTGGATCTGAAGGTCTGTATCTCACCTACACCTGGGAAGTTTTCTGTTACTATTTCCTTGAGTAGGTTTTCAATACATTTTCTTCTCTTCTCCTCTTCAGAAATATCCACAATTTGGATGTTAGAGCACTTGAGTTTGTCTGCTATCTCTCTTAGATTTTCCAAATTATTTTAAATTATTTTTTCCTTTTTTTTTGTCTGCCTGAGTTATTTCCAAAAGATCTTCTTCAAGCTCTGAAATTCTTTCTTCTGCTTGTTCTACCCTGCTGCTCGAGCTCTCACTTGTGTTTTTTATTTCATTGGGTAACCCTTTCATTTCTAGAAGTTCTGCTACACTCTTTTTTAAGGTATTAATCTCTGTAGATTTGCTCCTTCATATTCTGGATATTTTTTCTTGTTTCATTGTGTTTTCTAATTGAGGCTTCCTTTATGTCTTCAAGTTTTGTTAAGATCATTGCTCAAAATTCTCTTTCAGACATTTCGAGGATTCCCTGTTCCATGGAATCTGACTTTGGAGCATTACTGTATTCTTTTGGTAGTGTCATATCTTCTTGATTGTTTGCACTTGTAGTATTTTTTTGCTGACACTTGGTCATTTGGTAGAGGGTTTGCTTCTTCTATTACACTGAGGTTGACTATGGAGTGGTCCTGGTTGCTACTGTGGAGGTGAATTGTCTTTGCTTGATAGTAGGTGTGGTGGTGGTTATGTTAAACCACCTAGGTTCCTGATCCAGACTCTGGGGTTGTAGAATGGGCCCATAGTGCCATGCAGTTCTGCTGAGCACACCTCAGTGGGTCAGACCCGCAGGCTGGTGCTCCCCCCAGGTCCAAGGAGGGGGGAGGGGCCGCCTCTAGCTGCATAGTTCAGCTGCTTCTGCTGGGCTCACCTCATTGGTGTGGGTTCAGGGTGAGAATTGGGGGCCTTGCGCTCACTTCCTCTGGGTCTGAGGAGGGGGTAGGGGCCGCCTCTAGCTGCACACTTTCTGCTGCTGCTGCTGCCACTGGTCTCACCTTGGCAGCAGTGCAGGTTTGGGTTGTGGGGCAGGGGCCTGGCACTCTGAGTGTATAACATTTTTATAAAGACAGGTTTGGGTGCTAGAAACCAAAAGAAAGAATATCAGGAGTAAATGTTGTTTTATCCAAGAAATGAGTATAAATCTGAGATAATGTGAAGGGAGCTAATCCCTTTTGCTTGTCTGCATACTGTTCTTGGATTGTGTTGGGTGGACAACAACTAAACGACTAACTGAAGTTTAGCCTTTCCTTTCTGGGTCATCACATTCAGTACTGTGTGAGTTAAAAATAACTGTTTTGTTATGGGCTCAGTGATAACTTATAGAAAAGGGCTCAAGATTCTAGTTATTTGGGAGAATTAGTGCTAGACATAATTACCTGTTTGTTTATCATAGAGTAACAGATAGCTTCTTCCTTCTAACTGTGAGATGATATGTGTACACTTAAACATGATGGAGGAAGACAAGTGGTCAGTTTGCTCTCCCATCCCTACTTCGTGATCTAGATGCACTCATAAGGCATAGTTTTGACTGCATAAATTTATTCAGCAGGTTTTTTTCATTTACCCATTTATTTTTATTTTTATTTTTTAGATTGACAGATAAGATTGTATGCATTTATCATGTACAACATAATGTTTTGAAGTGTATACACATGGTGGAATGACTATATCTAGCTAATTAACAAATACGTTACCTCACGTAGTTACGGTTTTTGTGGTGAGAAAACTTAACACCCACTCTGTTAGCATTTTTCAAGAACTCAATATATTGTTAACTATAGTCACCATGCTGTACAATGGATCTCTTGACATTACTCCTCCTATCTAACTGAAATTTTGTATCCTTTGACCAATGTCTCCCCATCCTACCCCCCAACCACCCCCATCCCTCGTAGCCACCACTCTACCCTCTACTTCTAGGAGATCAACGTTTTCAGTTTCCACATATGAGTGAGATCATGCAGTATTTGTCTTTCTGTGCCTGTCTTATTTCACTTACCATAATGTCCTCCAGGTTGATTCATGTTGTTGCAAATGACAGGATTTTCTTCTCTTTTTTTTTTTTATGGCCGAATAGTATTCCATTATGTAAATATACCACATTTTCTTTATCCATTTATCCATAGATGGACAGTTACGTTGATTCCATATCTTGGCTATTGTAAATTGTGTGCAACAAACATGGGGGTGCAGATATCTCTTTGATACACTGATTTATTTTCCTTTGGATATGTACCTAGTAGTGGGATTGCTGAATCATATGATAATTCTATTTTTTGATTTTTTAAGGAAACTCTATCCTGTTTTCCATAGTGGTTATACCAATTTACATTCCCACCAACAGTCTGCAAGAGTTCCCTTTTCTTCACATCCTTGCCAAGACTTGTTATCATTCATGCTTTTCATGGTAGCCATTCTAAGAGGTGTGAGGTGATATCTCATTGTGTGTTTTTTAAAAAAATTTATCATTATACAATGTAGTTTGTTTTCATGTCCCTTTACCAATTCCTCCCTTTTATTCTCTTAACAAGTTCAAGGAATTATTGTGATTTTTTTGTCTCCCCCCCCCCATTTATTTGTTTGTTTATTATTTATTTATTTTTATTAGAACCCATATATAAATGAGAACATGTGGTATTTCTATTTCTGTGCCTGGCTTATTTCTCTTAATGTAATTTTCTCTCAATTCATCTGTGTTGCTGCAAATGGTAGTATTTCATTCTTTTTTACAGCAGAGTAGTATTTCGTTATGTAGATATACACATTTTCCTTATCCACTCATCCAGTGAAGGGTACTTAGGCTGGGTCCAACTCTTGGCTATTGTAAACAGAACTGCAATAAATGTGGGACTGCAAAATGGTGCAGCCATTATGGAAAATGGTATAGAGATTCCTCAAACAACTACAGATGGAACTGCCATTGTTTTTTTTTTTTTAATTTCCCTGATTATTGTGATGTTGAGCATTTTTTCATATACATGTTGGGAATTTTTGTGTCTTCTTTTGAGAGATGTCTACTCTGGTCCTTTGCCCATGTTCAGCAACTTTTGAGTCAATATCATTAACTTGGTGTTTTATTGGACCAGTTTTATTAACATATGGGGAATAAGGTATAGATTAAAACATAGATGTCCATATTGTGTGGTTAGCAAAAACTAGAATCATATGATACTAAGGCATCGATTACTTCTGTGTAGAAGATTCATAAATCCCCTAGTGTCACATTCTTTTAAAATAACTTTCTGTGGCAGAGATTTTTATTGCCCTAGATAGTTCTTCTACTGAGGTTAGGAATTAGGAATCATACAGTTTTCCTCTTCCAGGTCCTATCTGCATTATATACAGTGATAAAAGCATCCCCTTTCTTTTTTAAATACCCTCAAATTTTCCAATATTCCTTGTTTGTGAGTAACATTCTATCAAGTAGTAATTACCTAAGCAATATAGAAAATACTTGCCCTATTTTCTAGGAGGACGTAGTGGGCATCATTTTCAAATAATAAGTGAATCCATATTCCTTAATAGGGGCTGCCACACCTAGTTTAATGACTTGCCTTTATTATTATTATTCCTATTTTGGTAGCTGGCCAGTATGGGGATCCAAATCCTTGACCTTGGTGCTATAACACTGCACTTTAACCAACTGAGCTAACTGGCCAGCCTGTGACTTGCCTTTAAACGTGATATCATTAACATAGAAAACAGATACAAACTAGATTTTCAATTACATTTTGGTAGAAAAATGTATTGATTCTTACTAAAGCTTTGTAAATAAATGCTTATATAATAAACTAAGCAAAAGCATTTTATATTTATTTAGTTATTATTTTACATTGTTTTATGGATAAACTAAATTGTGTGCTCAATTTTTATAGATTTATTTCTGATGACTTATTAACTTACAACCTATATTAAAATTTTCATTAGGATTTTTTTTCCTTGAGTTCTGACGGATTAGTTTGAATTATTATATACCATCTAAAGGATGTTTCATTCTAGTTTATACAAGTAAAGGCAAATAAATTGAAATTTATAAATAGATTCAAAGAAAAGGAGTTTCTCATATTTTTATTAGAAAATAAATGTTAATCATAATTTAGTCAATTTTTTTTTGTTTGTAGTCCTAGATAATTAATTTTTATCTGCTGATCTTGGATTAAGCAGACTATCACATGAAGTTGTATGTTTCTAGATTAAAAACGTCCTGAAATCCTGAGTCAGTCCTTTTCCCTAGTCTAGCAGGTTCATGATTATGATATCAGTTTAAACTGATAAGCCTATACCCATAAATATTTTCTTTCTACTATAAATTGTTAAGAAAACATATTTTTCATAAAGTTATCATTCTTTTGATGTTCCTTTCATAAGACAAATTTATGACCTGTAACTGGGAGCAGGGGCTTTGGGCAAGTGTGTGGGAAAGGCAGAAACCCCGTGCTGATGATATGACTGAATAGCATAATATATATTTAATATAAATTTGCTGTGATAACCAACAATCTCAGAATGGAGAGAAATGGAGTTCTATACTGAGGACAAACACATTAATTCCTGAAGGATTTAGTCATTGATCACCTTAAAATAAGACCATATTATTGACAGTGAGGACATTGACAAAATTCAGGGTTTCAAAAACCTTATCCCATAAAGTGTCTGTCAGAAGTATTACTACTTGACAGATAATTTACCTCTGAATTAAAATCTTTTTTAAAAATCAGTTTGACGGCTATTGTATTAGCCTTTAGTTATAACATAAACATATGTATCAGTTATCCATTACCACAGTAATATCACAAAACTTAGTGGCTTAAAACAACTATTTATTATTTCTCATGAGGCAATTATGATCTGGACCAAACTCAGCTGATATCATCTGGGCTCACTATAGTAAGTACAACTTGTCTCTTCTCCAAGTGGCCTGTCATCCTTTAGAGGCTTCATAGCTTGTTCTCATGTTTAGGTGATGTCACTAGGAACAGAATGGGGAGTCTCTAGGTTAGTGAACTCTGAAGGGCAGCAGTCTTTTATAGCCCCATTTTTTGTCTTATCTATGGGTAACAGAGGTTGGGCACTTTCGTGGGGTACGAAAAGCAGACAGGCTCTAAATGGCTAAAGATATGCTTATTTGGGCCTATAAAACAATTGGATGTCTAAGAATTTTGAGTTTGGAGCTGGCAGACTTTTGAGCTAATGGTCCTAGTTTAAAGTGAAGACATAAACAACAGAGGCCAATATACAGGGGACATCTCTGGCTTTTTAAAAATAACACTTATATAACATTTGTATAACAACTAGGCCAAACATACCTTCTCATTTTTTTCAGCCCTCTTTTTATGTAGTGAAGAAGAAACCTTCAGTGTGGTTCCAAAGCCATCTGGGATACCCAAAAGATAGGTTAAAAAGACATTATAACATTGTTTTTTGTTGGTGTTGTTTTGTTTTCTTTTTTCTTTTTTTTTAAATTCGGGACTTGAATTTGGGAAAAAAACAATATTGGAAAGAATTGTCAGAGGAAGCAAAATATGAGCAGAAGTTATAGATGCCTTTAGAGTAAAAACAAGTAACACAGGCACAAGTAACATTAAATATCAGGAATACCAAATTTTGCAAGAAGTCAATCAGAAGGAAGAAACAAAGATTCACAAGCATGATAAAAGGAATATTTTCTGATATAAGAAACGTTTTGTTATTTAGGCAAATTATATTGAAGGCACAGAATGGTTTTTCCTCTGTCAAATTAAGAGCAGACAAATCAAAAATCAATTTGTCAGTGTAACAAAAAGGATATCAAATTCTAATTTTACTTTTATATATACCATCTATGTAACATTTTATGTTCGAGGATTTACAAGTATCTCTGTATTTCATGATTAAACTAATCAAAATTCATGTTTGTCAAAATTTATTATATTTCATAGCTTCTTTTCAAACTCATTATTTGTAAATATAATCCACTTTCCATCAAGCCTTCTATGAATTATTGTACAATCTCAAATTTTGTTTTCTTTAACATTCCCATTATTTAGAAATGTACTATTGATCAAAGTCCATATGTTTAGGGCCTAAAATAAAATTTTCTTTTTCAGTTGTTAAAAAAACAGACAAGACACATCCATCATTTTGTAAATGTGTTTGCATTTCTTTATAATTTTCTTACTTGATGTAGTTCCAATGACTTGTATTAATTATAGCTTTTAACCAAAATAACTAATTTCAATTTTTTGCCTCTCCCTGTCTCTGTCTCTGTCTCTCTCTCTATATCTGTCCCTCTGTCTCCTCCCCCTCCCCACATAAACACAAACGCTTTTCAGTAGGTGATTAAGAACTCTGTGCTGTTCAAGACAACTTAGGAGACCAGCAAATCTCTAGTGACCTAAAGTTGGTGCTTCACAATACACATTACACATTACTCTACCATTACGCATATCCCTTTAAGAGTTATTTATACCTTGTTGTCAGAACGTGAAACTTTCCCTTACCTCCCAGTTTGATCATTTAGGTATCTCTATAACAATCCTCTATTTCTTCTAAGAGAAAGGAGAAAAAGTTATCAACTCAGAATCCCTTAGATTTCACAGTAGGCCTTGAAACTCTAGACAAGCCAAAAGTAATCATTTTATTTCATCTGCATTCCCACTTTATCTCTTGCATCAAGACCCACTCATAAAAATTATTATATTAACCAAGCAAATATCCTTTTCTCGAGAAGGTAGAGCTCCCTCTTTTCTGTCATTCAAAATCAGTCTTAATTTAAACAAATAAACACAAAAATTTGCTTCCTTTTCCTTATCCTTTCTGGTAGTCTTATCAGTTAAATAAGAGATCCATCCCTCCAGTGTCCAAAATGACTCATTAATCTATAAAAGTTTTCTCAAGGTAGAGAATGAGAGAAAGAACTAGCTACTCATACAAAGGAGCCACAGTTACGAGAACATTGTACAAGGCTAACTTCCTTTCTTTTACAAAGAGAAAAAGAACTTTTTCCATTTTTACACACACACACACACACACACACACACACACACACATGCACATGTACACACACAAAGAAAACTAGCAGCCTCAGCTCTACATTTTTAGATCTAGGTTAAAAGTAAATACATAGAATAATTTTCTGTGCATCAGCAAATCTCAGTGGTGAGTCATGGCTACCTGGGAGTAGAAGGTTCTGGGAGACAAAAACAATCTCCAAGAAGTACTTATGAAAATTTCTTGATCTGGGGCTGATCTCCATTGTAATGGGCACAAAATTATCTTTTATATTAAATTCAAACTTGTGTCCAAAAATGATGTTATGGTGGTGTTCGAACAACATAGACTACAGGGCATATCAGAAGATATCATAAGTTTCAAAACAAACTACAGAAAAGACAAATACAAAGGCAGAACTGGGACTCACTGCCATCTGCCGTCCAACCCAGACTTGATGCTTGGGTCAGTCAAAATCAGACTCCCAACATTTCAGTTACCAAGAGAAGAAATACTAATAATAGCCATGTATAAAACAGAATTAGACTTGTTCAAGAATGAGCTTAATGCAGAAATCAAAACAGACTAAGAGAAAAAAATGAAAAACAGTCAGTGTAAGTCAGAGTTTCACTCTGAGAATCAAGAAAATTGGGCCTGGGATTCAGAAGTCTCTGTGCAGTGCAAGACAGACCTGGGGGGTGGATTGATCTGGACATCTCAGTGGAACTCCAGCTATGAAAGAGAGGCAGAAACAAAAACATTACAAAGAGAAAAGCATTTTTATATGTTAAGAATCGCAAGGGAGCTAGAATTCTGACTGGAAGATTTTGGAAAACCTGGCCACCATATAAAAAATACAACAGGTATATAAAGGGAAAAAACAGACACAAGGTTACCAAGGTTACAGATAGTCTGTTTATGGTAGAAAATCTGCAGTTTGCTCACATGTTTATAATCACGGAAAGGGTCATACATATCAGTATTGCAGGTCGATGTTGGTTTCTCATATGATCCTTCCCTTCTGCTGATCCCGTAGTGCATGACCTTTCCACCACACTGCAGCATCTCTCGAGAGCATGTAGATCAAAGTTATTTTTCAGATGATGTTTGGTAAGCAGAGTATCAGTGCCAAATAATTAAATACTTTTGAAGTAGTCTTTAGTTTAAAACAGCATCTGGGACAGGAAAATTTTTGGAGACTAACCTGTCATATGAAAATACTCTCCTTTGAATAGTTGTGAATAAACTTTGTTTTATTTTTATTTATATTTATTTATTTATTTATTACAAATATTCATGAGATACAAAGCTGATTGTCCCCCCTCCTGCCCATGATGTGGAGGCCAGATTCATACTGGGGGCATATCCATTACCAGAAATTACTTTTGTACCCTTTGTCCCCTCTCAATTATCCCCCAACTTCCCTCCCCACCTGCCTCTCCCCTCAACTCCAATTTGTAGCCCTAGGAATGTTCCCTCCCTCTGTTGGATCACGGCACTACTGTGGTCTTTCTTTCCTGCCTTCCTTTCTCTTTTAGCTCCCACATATGAGTGAGCAAATGTGGGATTGTTACCTCTGTGCTTTGCTGGGTT